>NW_025777561.1:0-90383 GCF_021130785.1 Homalodisca vitripennis | reverse complement strand
TTTTAAAGCATAAATAACTTACTAATGCATTTTATTTTGGTTTAAAGTAAATAATAACCTATTAAAAAATATATTCCTTAAAAATATTACACGTGAATTAAAAGCTATACAGATAAATTTATGATTGCTAATATTTTCATCAATTATTATAATCTTGCATTGGAGTATGGATTACTATTACAAAATAAATCCCACTCGTATGTTTCTCCAGTAAAAAGCTGTATGGTAATTGTTCAGGTTTAAATTTGCTTTTGGAATGTCTTTTAATTTCCATGTACTTAAAGCGTGCAATGCATATTCGGCTTTGTATTTTCCAAGACATCTGAAGACGACATTATGAATTTTGAATCGGTTACGTTTTGGTATGATTAGAGTCATAGAATCCTTTTTAGAAAACAATTTTAATTAGCAATGTTGTCATAGCTATTGGGAGCCTTTATTAGTTTGAAAGCTCTGACCCTACATCGACTTACAACCTCAGATATAAGAAAGTTACTCGATCTTTTTTAGAATATGACCCCGAATTATATCGGATTTTTCTCCAGACATCAAAATTCTGTGAAGACATCTTTTTCTAACTGTATTAAAACTCACTAAATTTAATATTAAATCGTTCATTAGAAGGATAATATATAATTTATCCTTCTCAATAATATTTACACCTTTAAAGATCTTTAACCACATACAGGAAGTTTTTTGTAGAGAAAACAATTGAGCTTAGATTTTTTGTCAATTTCTCTCATAATACACAATTTTAAGTAAATTAAAAAAACTGTGTTCAATATTGTTGAGTTAAGCATGTACATAATTACATTAGTGCTTTTGTACTTGTAAATAATAATATTTCGATAGTTATAATCGTTGTAAAGTATAGAAGTAAAGTGAACAATTTATCTTGTAAATTATTGATTACTTGAATGAATGTCATAACAATATTTGTTGAATATACGTGAGGTGATTTATATATACAAAATAAACAACAGCTGGTAAATGATAATATCGAACTCACACTCCTTATATAATTTATACCATACTAAAATATATATTACCGATGTTAGTGTATGCAGACAAAATATCCCTTAAAATTATGTTTTATTCCAAGTTTTGTCCCTGCTCCAGAATTTTAAGTATTTTATAGAATCAGATTAATAGAAATTGAAAAATGTTTCTGGTAGTTTTGAATTTTTAAAGTAAAACACGTGATCTCAAACATAAGTAGTTTAATACATCAGTAAAACACAATAGAAACAGCTGAATAAATATACCGAAACAGTAATCTTTATTAAAATTATAGAATTTCCATAGAAACTACAAGAAAAAAGTTTCGAAGATTTCTTAATCTTAAACAATTTGTTTGCGGACAGACTCAGTTTTCCTCCCTCTTTCAAAGTCATTTTATCTTCTTTTTTGGGGGGGGGGGGGGGGGGGGGGTTTTTTGTTGATTTTATTCCTTCGTTTTGTCGTTAACCAAGGGGGGGCGGGGGACTTATTTATTTATAGAATATTTACTCTGAACGTATTCTTACACAAACACTGAAATAAATTACTTTACTATTGTAAAAATCTCAGAGTTAAGTCGGAGAAGAGAGATACCCACCATCAGAAACAGGATGCGGTGCCCAGAGTAGCAGGACAAGGACCAGGACCTATAACAATGATGAGTGACTTATACTTTTATTTACTTTAGAAATCATAAAGGAATATTCTACTATCAGCACTATCTCCTCGTTCCCCAAGCAGTTATTATAAAAATCATATTTTAGTGACCATTGAAATCACAGCAAAAACAAACACCGGCAACAATTCATATTTAGTGAATAATGAGAATACAATGTCAAAGTATGCATATATCTCCTAATTTAAATATATAACAATTATATATATTTTTTTATATTAATTTCAGAGACCCTTTATATATTGCTTTTTGGCGCCCGTAAATATTTATTTTACAAACTCCATTTGTTTCATGTTGTGTTTAGAAAGTTTTTACGATAAACTTGTATCCTCTTTTATTTTTAAAACTCACTTCTGGGAACTCAAAGCGTACAGCAGGAAACAGGTTTTTATATTTTTTTTCCAAAAGGAAACTAGAACACCTGTATGCACCTTTTGGATAATTAACATATACATCGTAAAGGTAAGACAGAAATAATATTTAAATAACAATTTTAAGCACATGTTTGCCTAACTATCTGTATGTATAGGACAATATATAAAAGAAAAAATCGGTTGTTAATGGTCAGTCCAAGTGTTGGCGTTGAGAAGCAATGATGTTGGATAAGAGAAAAAATTAAGGTAATACATATAAAATGGTACGTTTACAGAAAACTGTTTTAATATCCCTGCGAGACCATCAATCAAGAGATAGAATTAATTTATTGACGGGTTTTTTTTAAATAATTCAACATCTTTGTGTTTTAGTATCCCATTCAACTCGTAGCAACGTAAGAGAAACATCCAGCTAGAATAAGATGGCGATGTCCCAGGTTCCAGGACCAGGTCTTGCGTATAAGGATGATTTACTTTTTATAATTTTAGAGTTCTAAGTTTGTTCTTCATACTATCTCTCCGTTGACACAAAGCTAATTGTTTTCTGGTTCTAACAAGAAATTTAAATTTTACACAGCACAAAAACAATAGGAAACAGGGGTTTCAAATGTTAAATGACTTAAATTGAATTAAATATTCTATTTTATTCATTTTGCATTATCGTTTTAAATTTCGGTGGTTTTCCCGGCTTCTTCCTTATGAAATTATATATTCACATGATAAATATTTGTTTAATTTGTTGTGTAAATAACAGAAAGAACCCTTGTCTTGAGGCTGTTTTTAAATTCTGTCTGTACCCCAAAGTGTGACAGAAAATAATTCAATTCACAACTGATGCAAATACCCATGTCCCAAGTACCACTTTTACTCTACACTTTGGTTTTCCGCTCATATATTTATGCTAAATATATTTAAAAAAAATTATAAGGAAAAATATTTTCCTAAATTATTTTATAATTGAAAAAACCATTTTTGCAATTATTCAGTTGTATTAAATATTCAATCTTGAGTAGGAAAAACATTTTATTGCTAAGTTTTTATGTAGAAAAACCACTAACTGAATTAATGTTTTATTTATTTAATAATTTAATAATTTGTTTTTCAACAGTAATAATCATTTTTTTGAGATAAAAATGGTCTGTGATGTTCAAGTGATTCCAATTACATTTACTGACTTTAAAAACCGCCATATGTATTTTTTCACACTATAAGAATTAAGTTATAAATTTCAATTAAAAAGTAATGAACGGAAGATATAATATTCCTTATTACATTTGCAGTGGTGCGCTCGTGTCAAAAAATTATACTTTTTCCAACAACTACAATGAGGACGTTGTTTCGCGTGATGAACAAGGCGGAGAGCACGTTTCTGCAGAAATAAAAGGCCTTTACCGAAGTAATTGTTAGGTCAACATCGTTTGGTTACAATAAAGGGATTTAAATAACTGTTGGTGAATTAATCTCACAGAAATTGGCCGAGGTGAATTAATATTTATTTTTTTGTAGGTTTCACGGTAAAGTCAACATGTATAATGGGTTCGATAGGTTTTTGGAGGGACGGCGGCAATTTAGTTGGTGATTTAACGGGTTTAGAGAGCTGGTGAATTTTAGAGAGGCAAAGGGGGACGTGGTGTGAGGAGGCAATGTGGAACGAGTAATAGGTGGGGATAATGTTGATTTGGGAAAAAAGATTATGGGAGAGAGAGTGAAAATCTTTTTTTGTGCTAATTAAAGGTTTTATGAACGGTTTCGAGTTCTGTTTTTTCTCTATTCCCTCGGGGATACTCATCCTTAGGAATACATTTAGTTAAAAATGTAAATTTGGCCTTGAGCATGTATTTATCGAAAGGAGGATGTTATTTTTGTCATATAACTAATGTAAAACAAGTAACACGCTCCTACAGTTTAGCATTTGCTCGAAAGACCCTCCAGTTAATTAAACCTGTATTATTTTTAACAATGACTTTAAGTTACAGAGGAGTTAGGACGTACGCCACAACACAACATATTAAAAAAGCTCTCACTGAAATGGGCATGCAGCAATTTTTAAAATTATGGATCGGCTCATTTTATTATTGAGATATCTGGAAGACTTTTTTATCGCTCCAGCAGGGACAAAAAAAAACTTTTCTCAGCCTCATCTACTGAGTAAAAGGATTTGGTAACGCTCAGACGAATTCTCTTGATGTAAAATGACCACTATTGAAACCTCGTCTCTTCTCACTCCGGAAAAAAACTATTTTATAAAAGGTTTTATTCATAATTCTACAGATCATCCTTTTGCGAAGATAAAAACTAGATACATATAACCGTTTTCCATTGGAGTTAAGTTTTACAGCTGGTTTTTTAATAAATAACAGTTACGTGTCAGTTTTATTAGGTGTTTCTAGGTAACTACTACTTAAAATTTGCGCTAAAAAAAAAGGGGTCTTGTCATCATTGTATAAAAAACACTTTTTTTTCCTATACATTCTTCCATTTTTTCTTTTTAAAAATTACGCTGTTTGTATTGATATTTAAAAGATATCAATATCTCGTTTTCTTTGTTTTTAGAGCAAATTTACTAAATTATTTATGCTACTTCGTTT
This sequence comes from Homalodisca vitripennis, assembly GCF_021130785.1. Classification (NCBI taxonomy): domain Eukaryota; kingdom Metazoa; phylum Arthropoda; class Insecta; order Hemiptera; family Cicadellidae; genus Homalodisca; species Homalodisca vitripennis. The sequence continues at coordinate 85,746 of NW_025777561.1, read as the reverse complement.
CTCATTTACAATTTTACAGTTCCACATTAGACTAATGTGAAACATTTAACAAATAGCTTATACCATTAACCAATGTAGCCGACATGAAACTATCATTCGGTTTATGTTGCGTATAAATACAATTTTGCATATATTCCCTGTATCAAAATTTTAAGCCTAAAAGGTCATAACCGTCTGGTCAAAGATATGATGCGGATGGTCTGAGTGATGGACATAGACAAATTGGATAAGAAAGATAGAACAAGTAGAAGACAACATTACTATTATTCAAGCATCACGAATGATACGGATTTGTTAACGCTAATCCCTTCTAAATCGAAGAAGAAATCTCGAATAAACTACTGGGAATGTAATGAAAATTATACGTTTTCCCGTTGTTAAAAATTTGGTACTGGATGTTAAAGAAAATCATAAATAGATAAAATACTAAATTTTTGGAGGAAGTTAAAGTGTTCCGGATAACGTTCAAGGGGGGAACTCTAAGCCTGCATAACTAGGCGTGCATCACACAAGCAGTGCTACCGGGGCGGGGGGCGAATCAAATTTCCTTATTAGAGAAACAGGGCGGCTTCTTAGCCTGTACAAAGGACCTGAGCAATATACCAGGTTTTGTGATAAACCTTTAAGATGTCCTGGGCCGCCACGCGCGCTACACTAGAAGGAATGCAGCCGTGCCCTTCCCTGGCCAAAATCTCTATAAGAGGCTGGGTTATCCGTTCGAACTTCCGTGCTAGGTTTAGGGACTTGCAATAGTTAGTTCCCCCGTGAACGAAGGCATTCCCAGTAAGCGCGCGAGCGAGCTCTTAAAATGTTGCTACTCATCATGTAAACCTGGAAGAGTTTTAAATGTTTCCTACTTACCCTTTCCATATGATAACATTCAAAAAATATGCTAAAAAACATATTCTGAACACCTAAGGATCTTCTGTGATCACCGGTTTTTAAATCTGATGGAAACAGGTTACCTAAACTAAAAAAAATTGTTATAACTTTAAATTGTTTCTGGGATATAGTCACCTTATCACTGTAAGGTAACAAAATTTGTTTCAAGGTTTATTAAGTAATCAGGAACACCTTAAATTTTTTGTATAAGATGATATAATTTTTTTGGATGTTGAAGTACAATGAATTTCAGCATAAATTAGAATTAAATCTAACATGGGATTTGCTATGTTGTGAATTTTAATCATGCCGCCTGAGTCTTATAGTGAGTGAGCCGTGCTGCTTGTGTTAGTTAATAATGTTATTAATACTTTTTCCTAACTGTATCATTTAAAAACCACAACTTATTTTGTTAAAGTTCAGATTAGTATAATTTTGATAAATATAGGATAAATGTAACATGTTGGAATAACCCTGACACTCACCAAGAACCTTCACATGTGCCGCTTCCTGGGGACATCCAATAAGGTTGCGCGAGATTTTAAGAGTGACACATCGATTTTTGTTGTGCCTAGTGGTATGTTCATCTGGAAGGTATAAAACAGACGAGAAAGTAATCCCTGCTGGGAGGTTGTAAAAATATAACGTATATGAAGGAATGTCGTTTTTGATAGAGAATATATATAAAATGTCTCTAGCCCAATGATCCTTTAGAATTATGTAGAATTTAAATAATTAGTTAAAGTACCAGAAGGAGTAACCAATGTCAACTATACGAGGAGTATAGAAAAGATTAAGTTAAACCATGTACGGGGGGCGACAAGCCTGGGACTAGTGTTAGGAGTCGAGGATTTGATACTGTGCAGACTGGGTTTTATGAAAAATATATGAAATTTTAGCAATGAAGTAACATATCGCGTATTGTGCCTGGTTATATTTTTGGATCTTAGCGCGTTATGAAACTTTTATCACGTTGAACATTACACTGTAAGATGGAGTTTACAAAACATGTTTTGTCTCTATAGTATGTTACATGGTGTGTCAGGGGGTAACCTGATAACATAAAACTTATTTCCTGTTAATGGAGGAGTCATGGACGTAAACAACCAAAGCAATTGAAGGGGAAAAAGGTATAAAAAAGAAACATAGAAACTCACTCAATCAGTGGACATATTATATCTATTTAAATATCCATAGACATAAACAAAAAAGAACACGCATTACCAACCAGATTTTGATGAAATTCAAAATACCTGTTAACATTTTAAAAACTTTGTTGAGAAATCTTGCCACATTAGGTGTGGAGAAGAAGCACATCATGGAACGCAAGTGCAAATGGACAAGGAGCAGCAAAAAAAAAAAGGCCAGGTACCTTTTTTTAATAGGTTCCATTTAACATTCTTAAACAGTCCGTTCAACAACGCAGGACGTGGAAAATATTTACATTTCCCGAGAGTACGCTGGGGCGAAGACAAGGATCGAGACAGGGGACTTATAGATGAGTTAATTTTTCTTTTTTTAAAAAGTTTTTTTTCTATGGTTTAGTTCTTCATTAATGAAAGTAGTAGGTTTTACCATCTTTACCTAAAAAATGCGTGCGCGCGCAATACGTGCTAAAAAAACAGTGAAACATTTCCATATTTAAGACTTATAACGGTTTGCAGTTTAAAAGGATTTTACCAGTTTTAATTGAAATTTACCAATAGGTTTTTATTTCCAAGTTACTATCTTACGTTTTCGTTTGTTTTTGTGGTTGCAGAGAAGAGAATCAGTTGTACAACCCAACTAATCTTCTTCATGAACCTCCAATTGCTGTTAAGATCCATGGTCTTCGTACGAATACTGGGTTACCTAAAATGTGTTCAAAGATTACCAAAAAAGACCACCTATTTACTTAAATGTGTCCGAGAGAAATCGTTTCCAAAAAAAGCAGACGAAACAGTTTTTCAGTATAATTTATAAAACGCTATGCATTTGCAGCTGAAAGGATTTATTAGGATGTTTAGATGGAATTATCACTAGGGGGGGGGGGGATAAGTTTATTTTCTTGTTTTAATTATTGACCAAAGGGGTGGTGTGGTGAGCGCGAGGCGGAGAGGCGACAAAACACTTTCATGATTGTTTTGTCGATGAAGCTGAAATAACTTTTAATCTATGGTTTTACATCCCGTTCTGTAACGTCTTAAGTGTACAGGATAGAAGAATTCGGAGTTTACAAAATTATGTTTTCTAAAACCTCACAAATGTTTTAGTGTAAGACCCATTCTTGGGCACATAGTGTCATCAAAAGTGTAAAGATTGCCTAGAATTGAATTATTTACGGGTAATATGTGTCTTGGTGAGAAATGCTATTCAGACAGAGCATTTAATAATAGTTGTAAATATTTGGAAAAAATAATTTTAAAATTCGGTAAATGTTAGCCTCATTTAAGGATTAAAAATTAAGAACGTTTCGCGTTAATTTTGTTTTTAAAGTCATTGCATTTAAAATTTAGAGGGAGTGAGAGTGAGCGTACAGAATTTGTGGATAATTATGGTCTTTTTATTTTTTAATGTTATTCAAGCGTAGTTGATGAGATTGAGACGACACCATACGAGCTTTTTGAGGGTTTATGGACATCAGGAAACTGATTTTAAAACTGGGGGGGGCTGGGGCGTCTTAGCTGTTGAGCTTGAAAGAAAAGGTGTAAAATTCGCCCCTAACGAGAGGAATCTTTAAAGAGCTTCAAAACAAAACTTTTTCTCTAAATGGAAAACTGAGGATGTGGTGATGCTTGTCTTTTGAATTCGGGGTAGTAGTGAAACACCACTATATTAAATATATACTTTTGTTTGAGAATTCGACTCGAATACTTAAGGTCTATACTCCATGCGTTAGAAATCAGTTTTGAATCCTATATTATCGAGATACCGTTGTAATTCATCATAATGTTATTGCGAAAACATATACCCTTCGACAACTCCATGGAAATAAACGTAACTCAAACTCTACCCTCTACTCGAAAATAAGTATACTTTTAAATGTATATTATCCTCTAAGTTTATTTTCAGTTTTGAAACTTGTCTTTTAAAAACAGAGTTATTAGAGGAGATAGAGAGTACGTAGTTTTAGTTTAAAAAAGTAAGGTGTTTTAAAGGACAATTTTTTGTTTTGACGTTTTATTATTTAAATTATTTTTCAGTTTCAAATACCTAACTGTTTTATTAATAGTTCTTGTGCCGTTTCTCTCCTTGTAAATGGGCGAATCAGGAAATTACCTGGCTGCGCCGCCAATCTGCTTTTCTTCCCCAATACCGTTATTAACATTTTCACAATGGGTTGCCTAACGGTAATGAGTTGCAGAATAATTGTTCCAAATGTGCATTTGTTTTTTCATTTGGAGGAGGGAGGAGGGGGCGGAAGGGGGGGGGGCGAGGGAGGGACTTTTACATGAGTGCCGCGTAAACAAGTTTTATTGGATTTAAATTATAAAATTTTCGTAGCGCGAATTTGTGTGCTTTAAAATTCCTAGGCGAACGGGAAAATTTGGGTTTATAAAATTAAATTCCAGTAAACTAAATTTTCATAACGTTATCGACAACATCAACTGTCATATATTCAAAAGATACAATAACCGTTTATTAATAACAATGAAAGGTTAGCGTTCCTAACACTCAGTTTTTCCAACAACAACATCGGACGGAAGCAGAGATTTATTTTCACGTCCAATGATAAGTACCCCTGCATTACTGCACATAAAGGTGTTTTAAATTTAATTGCAAATTCTGAATGCAAGTTGATGATCCATTTAGATGATAAAGTATTTAAATCTATAATGGGAATACGTATTAATTTGACCTAATACAGTTGTTTAATAAAAGCAAGCACACTCAAGGATAATATAGCTTTTGAAAATTATCTCAATTTTTAATATTTTTAAACAGTTTGCTCTGGTAAATTAAAGGAAAGGTTTATTAAAGGGTATTTTAAAAAAACCATTGTTTTAATATACAGTCTACTAATGTATTTGTTTAAATGAAACACTTAGGTCAAGTACACACATTGTCTGTAGTAAAATTTTGTACGTTTTAAAAGCTCGTATAGCCGGAATTAAAGGGAGGAGTTCATTCCATTATTTATTAGCTATGTTCGAGAAATTTAAATATAACAATAGTGTCGCAAAGGAACCAAACAGTTGCAAGTTGGTGTATTACAATATATTTGATACAGACACATAGTACATGCTGAGGCGGTCTGAACTGGGACTCCGCGGGAGAAAACCTTTAAATAGTGAAATATACACATAAGTGTTACTAGTTGATATGTAAAAAAGGAATAATCTAACTGGTTTTTAAGTTTCTTAGGGTAGCCGAATAGCTTCTTAAAAGATATATAAAATCTGGAATGTTTGAAACCAGTAACTAGATAGTTTGGCTGAAAATGGGGTACTTTAGGACTTTCCATATCGTTTGGGTCTGACGGTTATAATATGCACTCTGATTTTTATGGGTCCTCAAGGTTCGATTTTTAATATGTTTTTTAAAGAGATATTGAAAAATTATTATCTTTATAAACATTTGAGGCTTGAATTTTTGTTTATTTATTCTTTGCAGCTCATTTTTTTTTACGGACCCGATAATTTACTTACTAAGCGATTCGTTGGGTTGGGGCTGGCGATCAAATTTCATTTTTGGTGAAATACATTTTTATCAGTTGTAAGGAAACTTCATGGCTTTTTAACAACTTTTACTTGTTAAATTCCTGATCACTTGAAATAAAATTAAACTAGCAACGAAATCTCGTGTTTGTGTTTTTAAAAATGATAAAAGTAGGCGTCACGTAAGGGGCATCGCGTCACTGCATGGGAATTTACATACAGAGGACAAAAACTTTATTTTAAAATATCCCACTGGTATATTTCCCAACAGAGAGTACTTATCTTTAGTGAGCTTATTCTACATAGAGAGCATAGGGGAAAAAGAAGAAAAGCTTCGCGCATATTATTAGTTTTTTAAGAATTTCTTCAGTATTAAAATTTAAAAAAGAAACTAAATCGCATGAGGCAACCTCGAAGCGAAGTAAACCCGAACAGATAGAAACACGGCGGTGGTGGGGTGTGGGGGGGGGGCACGTGTGAGGCACATACAGTGGACCAGACCACTACTGGACCTAGACAGGTGAGTTATTTTTAATTGTTTAGTGAATCCTCATGAGTAGCCTGCTTCTCAAAGTACCCTAGCTTACATCCTATTTTTTTTTCTCGACAGTTAAATTACTCGCAGACAGTGCATTTTTAATAAAAGTGATTAAAAATAATAACGGGGAACGTGATGTAATGGTAACATAAATATGAATATTCAATTTATGACAAATTTTTAATTAACTTTGATTGATTCTTGCATTATGAATTATTTCTGATAGAAAAATAAATCCTACAGGTACTATACTCCCGGTAAAAGCAAACGGTACTTTTTCTAGTTAAATTTTGCATTTGGAACAAATTTTAAACAACTTCTGTACAGCCCAAAAAAAACTTTATAGAATAATTCTGCTTATTGTTTCCCAATAAAGGATATTGAATGAGGTTAAAAAAGTTCGGAGAAACAGTATCAATTTATTTAATAATAAGAATAATTTAAATGGGTATAATTTTGGAGAGGAGAGGAGGCACATTAGCTTACAAAAATACTCTAAAACATTTTTTACAAAAAAAAAACAATTATTAAATTTTTTTCTAAAAACACTATAAAAGTTTGGCATCTCTTTTGTGAAATAGGGCAGATAAAAAACCTGTTTAGTTATGCGATATCTTATTCGTAACGTACGAAGTATTTCCATCTTTTTCACAGTTTAACCTTTAACTGTTTTAATTTTTTTTTAATTTTTTTACATGGTAATTTTTAATATAAGATGGCCTTTTAATAATTCCATTTTTTAGATACTGGTTTTAATTGTGACCAAATTGGGAATTGGGTTTGTTTTGGGGAACTATAAATGTAGCAAATTCTATGTAACTACCCTTTCTCCTAAATCGAGTCCGTTGCGTAAAATCAATTCGTATGAATTATAGAAAAGGTATTTTATTCGCCACATGTATTAATATATAAACTAAAACTACCAATTCCTCGGGCTCTGCGTAAAACAGTTTTCCCATTGGCGATAGTTTAGAACAAGCAAACGGCATTTTACAAAGTGTCGTGTAAAATGCTGAGGGTTGCATGCAAAAATATCAAGTACTAATAACCATTTTATTCTTGATGGGGGTTTTCACAGAAAGAGAGACAAGAGGGAAAATCGTTTTATTTGTATAAGTCTGGCTGACAGATATATAGATATTTTTTTAAAAAACATGGAAATTTTTACAACTAATCCTCGATTTTAGGTTTGAACTGAAAAATATTTATTTCGAACGACCTTTAATAAGGCAACTTCGATTCGGACATGACATGGGTCGGAGTAGGTTGTTGTGGGTTTATGACAAATCTCATTCAATTATCGATCTATCAGCAGTACCTCGGGGTTTTTTGTGACTTCGCAACTGAAAGATATATATTTAAAAACCATTACTATTTTTTTTTAAAAAAGGTTCAAAACCTGACTGTTGAATTGTTGGTTTTTTGGTGATTAAACTATTAAATTTCCACCATTCTTGTTCGTCTTTTTTCACTCTTCTTCCATTACCATCCTCGGTTCGTCACTGACTGGCGCACTGAAAGTTTTATATTTAAAATGGATACCGTTACTAATGTTATGGTTCAGCGCTGAAATTTTCTTCTGTGGTTGTGTGGCGGTGTGATATAAATCTCCTCAATTTCTTATCCATCACTAATAGTCCCTTCTCATTTTCCTGACTACAATGAAAGATTTTTAATATATTCAAAAAAACCGCTATTAAGGCAGGTTGGGAGTCCGGACGTTGGTGTGTGGCTTGACAACGTTTTTAACAGGGGTGTTTTGAATGTTTGTGGTGGTAAGGTGGAAACTTTGAGTAACATCAAGCACATGTTTAATCTGAATGGACAGTAACAAGACCTTTGATAGGATTCTAGAAACTGACTCTCAATGCAGTTAAACATGCCCTAAAACATTTTGAAAACATCTAAAAAACCACAGCCTACAATTTATTTCTAGTTATGATGCCATGAAGATACTATGTGATTAAAATAGGCTTGCCTGTCGTATGAAAGGGTTGTGGGCCACACAAGGCACAAGTATGAATTACTACATCCTTATCTTATCCGAAGGTAAGTCATTCCGTAAAATTTTAAAAACTTATACTCAACAAAAAAGTATAAACCCTCAAACAACATCTTTGTCGATTATAATAATCTCGTAAAAACCTGACAATGATAGATGTAAGTAGTCAAATATTAAAATTTTTATGTTATCATCAGGATTTCGGCTACTAAATTGCAATTAACATTACCTATGAATCGTAAGGCAGATCTTAAATCCTCAATTTTTTTTTGCAATGGATTCGCGATTAAAAACGAACCTATAAGGTATGACTATTAAAATTTATTTTCTACTAATCTATTTGTAGCTTGAATTCACGACAACGCCAACACATCAGTCAAAACCAAATGTTTTGACGGGACGGCGTCTTGCTTTAAAAAACGATGCCGGTTGATAATTATACCTTCTCTTAAAATAGGTAAACAGATAATAATATTTTGTATTTAGGAAGGGCCTTTGATTTGTACTAAGTTGCAGTAACGGATAATGAGGCACGTTTTTTTGTACTAGATTTTTAAAACCATGGTAAAATCATATTACAAGCGGCCAAACCAGCGAAGTTTTTCCGGTACCAGGTAACAATTTTTTCCAAATAATTGTGTTAGACAGCTCCATTGTTAATTAGTATTCAGTGGTTTTGGTTGCAATGAAGATCCTTAATTATATAATAATTAACAACAATTATTAGTTTTGATTGTGGGATGCGGGGAGGTATATTTCTCTTTCTGTCCCCAAAAAATTTTCAGTTAGTTAAACTAGTTTCCAAGTTGTTTCTGGTTCTTGTTGAAATGATATTTTGTATCCTAATTTGAATTGTTTAAGTTTGTAGGGTTTTAATTTAGTTTTATGTACTATTTATATTAATGGGGGGCCATACAGTCATTTATTGCCACAAATAAGTAATAACTCTAATATTTTATTGAGATACATAGTATTAATTCAAAAGAGTGTTTAAAACCACTTTTAAATGTTCATATGACAGGACGTAAGAGTGTAAAAGATAATCCTTATTGACATAGAAGGGTACGGAACCTTCACTAGCAAAACTTTATTGAACTAGGGTTTTTATCACTGTACAACTTGCCATTGTGGATGAGTTTTAAAAAACCATATTGAGGAAACAATCTTAATGACTGCTGGTGTAGGTTAGAGGATATAAAAGAAAAAAATCAATAGGATCTTACTACTTACGGGAGGCATAGTCCTCTTCCAAGCTTCAAGAAAGAACACCCTAAAACAGTACTTTTTCAAACTTAGTATAAGTATCTCAAAAAGTAGATAAACTGAACGTAAATATCTTCCGGTGACCCTTCATATATTATTTTAGAAGGGTCCATATTATTGAATTGAAAAAAAAAGTATTTTATGATTATCTGTTTTTTATATAGAAAAATAATGTAATGCATATGCGCATGAGTAATGGCATGATGTTTGATGAAGCTAGTTGACATATATAAAAACTTTCTACAATATGAAATAGTCTGGCGTTTGAATTGGTCCACAATCTTAGATCAAATTCTTTAGCTAAGGATGTTGCTTTCTGATAAAAATTGTTATGTAGGGGTATTGAATATTAGTCAATCTTTATTATTATATTTGTCTATAATGCAAGGGGAAGTTTCTGAGAATATAATATATTTTCTAAACCGTTTCCTTTTTATATTGGATATATTAAAATATCGTGTCAGGTCTTCTAATAATGTATACAAAAACTATTGAGGTACAAACGAGCAATGTTCATCCATTGAAAAACAAAATATTACAAATTTTGTAAAACATTACATTGGTTTTATAGCTTTTATGGATTTTTTAGGTAACTAAAGAAGTTCTAACTTTGTGTTATTCTATTTTATGTTTGGAATGTAAAATTTTCGAAAATATATTAGATTACTTTTAAAATTTTTTTTTAAAGCAATAACTTACAGAACATTTTAGATAAATGACTTCACTCTAATTTGTTGAAAGACCTTTTTATAGTTATATTTAAAAAAATTAATCTGAAAATCAGAGAAAGCTAAATACAATTTAAATTTATAAATATCTTAAAGCTTGTTTTCTTAATTTAAGTGGTTTCTCAGTAAAAAATATATTATATAGTGTCGGCCTTTAAGTTCCTGTGCGGATGTGGTCAAAGGCCATTTAAAGCCAAAAAATGAAGTATACAACGGCTCCTTTTTTATTTAATGTAACATGGTTTTATAACTTATAATAAGCAATACCAAATATATATTTAAATAAGAGTCATAGTTTTATATTTTTAACGTTCAAAAAAGTATAAAAAGTCTAATTCAATAATTTTCTTCATATAATGAATTGATAATCAGTTTTAAAAATTACTGAGAGTAATCCAATGTCAACTATTGCAATAAGTATGAAAAGCAAGTAAAGGGGTACGGACAACCCCTACTGGTGTTCGTGCACTGGTTTAAAGAAATTGACAGAATTCTTATGAAAAAGGTTTTAGAAGCATCATTTAATTACTCGTATACAAAAGGTAAATAATTACAGACAAACCACCGCAAACTGTTTTGAAAAAAAATAAAATGAAACGATATCTAATCCTCAAAACCCTCGCCTAATTTTAAAATTTGTGATTGTTTATTTAATAACTTATTAATGTCAGTAACTTGTTTAAGAACCTAAATAACAGTACTAATTTTAATTTAATTTTAAATGCACTGTAAAGTAGAGAGTACTTGAATTAGTTTATCTAAGCGAAAAAACTGGTATTGATAAAACATATGCAGTATTAATTTTAGTTTCACGACATAATAATAAAGCAATAAGATGAATATATCGAGTAGTGTGCCTGGATACTGGATCTAAACTATTATAATTTATTATACGTACACGGTAATATAAGACGGGGAAACGGTCACGAAGTTGTTTGTCTCTATATGTACGAGTATATGTGTAAGGGTAATCTGATAACAAGAAAAAGCGGTTAAATTAATGATAGTGGTAGTCGTCACACTCGAGTGAAGGTATCAAGAGAGAAAAAATAATAAACAGGTGAAACATACAAAACATAGTACACTATTAATATAATTTTTAATATCCATGGAGACAGCAAAGTATATGTTAGTTTCTAAACTTTTCAAAAAAAAAAAAAAAATCGAAAGTGTTGTTTGAGTAAAATTTGCTGAAGTCACAGACTGCGTTGGGTTGGCGAAAAAACACACGCCCAGGAACAAGTGTGAAGGACAAATTAGGTTGATAAGGCTAAGGACGTTTTTCATACCATACTTAAATCGTTTAACACGCCAGAGGATGTCAGGAAATTCACCACCATGAGTAAGACGCAATGACCAGGATCAAGACATGGACTTATAGAGATGAGGGTTACTTTTCAATCTTTGGGGCTTCTCATAATTATTTATAAATTAAACTTTTCTACTCCTTTACTACTGAATATTAGACAAATCAGCTTACCATGGAATTTTTCTCTAGAATAGATTAATAATCCCGCGCAAAGACGGTTTAAAACAGATTAAAATTGCAAGAATTAACCCGTTTTTCCAAATAACAGGATTATTAATCTTTTAGGGATTGTACAATGCATTTATTTATTCCTTGACAGAGGTAACTTAACCAAATATTAAAAGTTAGCGTGCCTTGTGGACACAAAGGATAAAAAAAACTAATAACTTGTAAAAGTAGTAGGAGCGTTTTTAATTTCCCTTCAGTACTCTAAGTGTACAGTAGGAATCAGTTAAAATTGTCTTTATCCAAAGATTTAAAATCATTTAAAGAATTACGTAAAATATGTAAACTAGAGGAATGCTGGGTTGACGTAGGATTTTACAGTTCGTAAGTTAATTAAATTTTTTTTATTATGTGTAACTCAATAATCATTGCAAACGGTTTTGTTGCATAATTGGAAGATAAATATGGTCTGTATCTTTTGATGCATTGTCAATTTAAGTTGCTGAGGTTTTACATTAGAGAGATCATCTATTTCACAAGAGAACCGAAAAGAAGTGATACTATAATATACACAAATTATTAGATTACATTTTCATATTTAAATATAATTGTTTACTTGCCAAAATATATAATTTTTGGTCTAATAACTGTTATATAGCAAAATATGAATAAACAAAACCGTCCCTGGAGACAATTGCAGAGCGTATTCTACATTTTGGAGTAAGTAAAGTAGCTTCGTTTAGTTTTTTGTTTTTTGTGACTACAGTGAATCTTTGTTTAAAATAAGTTACTAAGAATAACATGATAAAATCTCCATAAAAAGTAGATGTTTTATTGTCATAAAAATCTATATAATAAACAATTTTACAATCAATTTTTAAAAAGTCCTACTATATTCACGGTGAAATGTAATCTAATCAGATTACAATACAAGATATGTATTCTGTGTAATATATAGGTGAAATTAAAGGGGGTTTTCTAATAGTCTTGTAAAATATATACACTCTACATTTTATAGGATGGAAATTTCTAACATGGTTTTACAAAGCTGAGATTTTAAAAACAAAGTAGTATAATCTTTCATCTCAGCTTAACAAGTAGAACGTTGAAAACGTTAGCAGATCTGAGATAGCGTAGGATTCGAGTCCTGCCTTTGACCGTTGCACTTATTATCAAAAAAAAAAATCCATTGTACTTGATAAACTCTCCCACTTTACTACTTTTAATATTATTCCTCCTGCACAAGCCAGTGGCCAACGAGGACGGGCAGAATAATGGGCTTCTCTTAAAGGGGACTGGCTTATAGTCCGCTTAAAAAAAGTAAAACATATACACATAATGAAAAGCTGATGTTTTATCAGTTTACAATCCTAGTTTTTAAGCGAATATTTACAGCAAAAAACACTAGAATAGTTCTCTTTTGTAGTTCTAGTATGAAGTACAAAGTCAATTATATTTAAGAAAATACATTGCTTGTGTATTGTTTAAAAACTGCTAATCTGATCTATGTTTGGTGCTGTGTATAATCCTTGCTCAGAAATCCAAAAGAGTCCAGGGAGAATATGGTTTACATTAATCCGTTTTCATACTAACAACAAAATATATATGGAGATTTTCACGTAGTTTTATCAAAAATAGATATATTCTCTTTAATGAGAAAACATTTTCTAACTTGTGTTTTAACGGCAATCTTTCTAGCATTTCTAGTAAGCAAGATAATCGTACTTAGTTTGAAAATAATCTATGCTTTTCGTTAAATATAAAAAAACTGTAACTAATTTGTTATTTATAATAATATGGATAAGTTTTTAAAATGCAATGTCCAAACATTGTGTCATAAATCATGTTCTAAGAGTTTTTAAACTCATTAGTATTAGTCACTTTAAAATTCACACGTGCTAGATCTCTCTTTCACAGTACAAGAGGTAATAACGGGTAAATATACCAGTATTAGGAATGCCTGATTAATATTATAATACATTTAATATAATATTAAAATTCCTCTTTGTAAACTGTATTTATATGAAAGTTCTGTTTCAATCATGATAAAATTTAATATATCTGTTTTTGGGAGAATAATGTGTCAGCTAAAACTTCTATATCTACTGTTGCACTCTGCCGGAGTATACCATATTGCCTGAATATAGACCCTAGCACACATCTTTCGATAGAAAATTGTGAGTATTATACAACTGCATCAGAACATATTTTAAAAATCCAGAATCCAAAATTGGCACGGGCTTCCAGTAACACACAGAACAGAATCCTCTTCACAAACACAACAAAAATTGCATATGAGAAAGTCCTCGGTATCAAAACAATGCTGTTTGTCTTTGTGTTGACGTTCGAGTGAATCGTCCGATTTTGAGTATTTGTACCGTAAGGAAAAGCTGTAAACGCAGCCTTTTATCTGGAGGCGCATTGAAGACTGAAACGCTGGAAATCACCCGGCCTGGCTGGTTATTAGTTATCCTTCACAAGCTCCACCACAGCATATCTCCAGAAACAGGACGTCATTCGTGCGTTACCTATCTGACCCTAGAACAAGACCCCCATCGTGCCCAGCCTCCTTACAAAAGCCCTGTCACTATCAATATCTATGGTCAGTATTTGTTGTTTCGTTTACTGAAGAGAGAGAGCTCTGAGAGGTAAAGCACAGGGAATCGGTGGGAAAGAACCTGAGCTGAAGTTATATGGCTCCTGAAGATGCTATTCCAGTCGAGTGAGTTCCAGGGTGCTCCTTTCCAAGCGTGGCAGAATTTGTCTATGCTGTGAGTGTGTTGATGTAGGAGTAGACTCATCTTGAAGTATTTTCACTATTTTCTGTCTCAATGCGAATGAATAAATATAATATTTTCCCTGAAAAATAGGTCATCATTTTCATAATGCACCTCCAGTTTCTTCATGTCTCCATGAGGTGCACCAACTGAGAGGCTCAATGATGTTGACTGACACAATCTAAAAGCATGAATGGAGCACCTAGTCTTTCAATAACCACAGATATGGTGTGGAAGAGCTGATTCATTGTGTAATTATGTTGAGTTTAGTTCCAGGTTTACCTTTCTCTTAATGCCAAACCGTTTAAAACGCTGATGCTGTTGCAAATGTATTAAAACTCGGAATCATGTTCGTCTAAAAGGGGATCCACCAAAAATAATCTGCGACGGAAACGAGGAAAATAGTTAAATCAGGAACCCCGCATCGTTTTGACACGATAACAACATTGACAGCGCGAGCCTTCCTCACTCAATGATCCCTTCTCACACCAAGACCCTGTGTAATATATTGGAAGATTTTCTTTGCACGTAAGAGAATTGCTTTGTTGGGGGGACGGTTTATTTAATTTGCTGAACGTTAATATAAGGTAAACTGGAGCTTAGACTCAATAACTCATTAGAATCAACTGTTCCAAAAATAGCTGCGTTAATGTGTTTGATATTAGTTCATGGCAATCGAAAGAATTTGGCTGAGCGTTAGGAAATATTTGTTGTTCTTAAATGCAACCATGATAAAATCGAAAAAACGGTGAATGAATAAAACATGTCAACATAAACTGTCTACGAACTATCATATGTGATTTTAATAACAATTTTATTTATAGAGTAAAAATAAATTATAATTTATTGGTGGTGAATGTACCAAAGTTTTTGGTAATTATATGACTTATTACAGGGCATTCGTTTGTAGTACCTATCGCTTGTTTACATACCACAGATTATTCAAATTAATTAAAAGTTTGCAAACTAAAAACGAGTATTGTATTTATAAATGTATACAGAGATTTTTTTAAAGTGTTTAGGAGAAACACAATAATGAATTTGATTCGTTAGTGCTTATTAAGGTCTAGTTTAAAAATCGATATTTTCAATTGCCGACAGCACTATGAAAGGTACACGTTGGTGGCTTTTAGTTAGACGGGTTGGAATGAAAAACTATTTGGTTACAAAATCACTTTAAGATACATAAATTTACAAAACTAATCTGTTATAAAATAAGTAGAAAACTATCTTAAAGTTTTTATGGTATATCAAAATTTAAAATGTGATTTAGAACGTATAACGATATACGGTATATATTCCAATTACCAAGTCGACAGATATCTTTGCTGTGATCGCAGGGTTAAGATTTTAATTTACCGTTGAGCTGATGTCCTGCAAATACTCTTAATGTTATTGGTTAACCTTTATCAAAATTGTTTGCACTGTGGCAAAAATATACTTTTTCGAGTGTTTGTACTTTTTAGCAATTAAAAATTATTTGGAGGAAATGCATTTGGGAGTTGTTGTGGGTAAATATTACGTAATATATTTATAGTTTTGAAAAATTGCGCTTGTTAATAGAGTTTACATTGGAACACAAAACTTGTATAATTTCCCAATTATAAAGAACTTTTTGTTGTAGCAATTTCTAATTTCCTATATTTATTGGTACCGGGGTTCTAATTGTAAAGGGGGAACATGTATTACTGGGGGGTTACTCCCTGAAATGTTCACGTTGAGAATTTTTTGAAAATAATTAATGGCAATAAATGCGACTCCACTTACGATGGTCTAGACGTAAGATTCAACTTGCAATGTATAAACAATCATAACCTGAGTACACGTTGAAATTGATAAATGGTGTTTTGTATGGTTTCAAAATTCGTACGGAAATTAACAAAATTTTTCTGTAATATAAATTACATACTTACTATTAGTCATTTCATACCATATTCGTTTAATATAACGGAGGTTTTGATATGTAAATTAACAAAAGGGTAATAAAGGAGATATCGAAAACTGTGTAAAATTCTATACCTCACACCTTAAAATAATACGGAACAACAAAATTTTTAGAAGTATGTTTTAAGATCCACGTTATTCTCTACAGAATTATACGTATTAATAATCAGATATCAAGAGAGTTGGTAACAAGTTGTTGTTATGTTGTTCGGATGAACTTTTGTAAAACGAACGAGACCTAAATATATTTATTTTTATTAATATAGAAATGAAAAATAAATGAAACAGATGAAACATATCTAACATTAATGTGTATTAAAATTATAGATTTCTGTTAGAAAACCACAAGAAATAAGTTTTTGAGATTTCTCTAAAACTTTGATATACAGTTTCAGATTTTTTGTTCAAAAGTAGTTTCAACTCGCAGTAAGTAGGAGAAACCATCACCAGGAACAAGGATGAGGTGCCCAGCATGAGTTACAAGGATGAGTTATTTACTTTTATCATTTAGAAAATCACTATCCACTCTCAAAATCTCTCGGTTACACAAAGCAGTTTATATCATATTTGTAGCGAGTATTATTCACAGCAGAAACACTGGAACAGTTCATATGTGAAGATAACGTGATAGAAAAGTACGCCATGGTCATCATTTATAATTATTAAAATTACATTTTAAAAATTATTTTAGATTCCATTCTTTTTTCTGTGCTATATTTATAATAATTAACAAATTCTCTTTTGTTATTTATTGTCGTATAGAAGCCGCTAAACTATTGCTGTGGATGTTAGGCTATTTTTTTCATTCTGTACCCCCCCCGTACAGGGGAAAAATAGTTTATATTTTGTTTATTTTTTTATCAAGTAATTGAATCGGTTATATGCACTTTTATCTACTATCATGTACACTATATCAACTAAGACAGAAATCAAATTTAAGTTATATTTTAAACACATATTTATCTTTTATATTTTGTATTAAAAAAACTATCACATAACAAGAAAAATCGGTTTAATGTCGGGTACTAGTGATGGCGTAAAGAATCAATGTTGCTAAGAGAAAAAGTGAGGTAAACACGTTAAAAGTACGTACAAAAACTGTTTAATATCCCTGGAAAAAACATCAAGGTATAGGTAATTTATTGGAATGGTTTTTTTATTTATAATTTTTTTACATATTTTTGTTCAGTATCCATTCAACAACCGCGTAGCATGTAAGGAGAAACAAATCAGCGAGCTGAAAATAAGATGCGAGTTGCCGGTTTGCAAGGTACCAGGACAATGGCCTTACATGGATGAGTTACCTTTTATAATTTTAGAGATCTAAGTTGTCCTTCATAGTATCTCTGTTACCCAAGAGCAAATTACTTCCTATTTTAGCAAGTATTAATTACACCAGCAAAACAGGAGAAAATTTCAAATTTTATGATAATTAAGAAAAATCTATTTTAATATCATTTTTATATGTTTTAATTTTTGGGGGTTTTCGCTTTTCTTAGAAATTAATTAATCAATTAAGTATTTGTGTAAATATAGATAAAACCTTTTCTTTGGCTCTCTTTTAATTCTGAATGGTAGCCCCAAAGCGTGCAGAAAGAATCAATTCAGAACTTAGCAATCCCATGTACCAAATCTCAGTAACACTTTGTATTTGCTCATACATAGGTATCTGCTAAATATTTTTATTTAAAACTTATAAGGAGAAATATTTCATTAATTATATAAATTTATATTTTACATTTTTTCTTCTGGAAACTTCCAGTAGGCTAAATATTCACCCTTGAGTTTAAAAATAGTTTTATGCTAGGTGTTTATGTATAAATTACATACTAACAGAATTATGTTTATATTAATATATTTCTAATTTGTTTGAACTGTCATTAACCCATTTTTTTGAGTTGAAAATATGGGACTTGTGATTGTTCAAGTGATTCTATTTGTTAATGATTTTACACACCAGATGTCTCTTTACACTATAAGAAATAAGATATAGTCAATTAAAGTGATAAAGTAATATAAATAACGTACTTTAAAAAAAGATTGTCATATGTCACTTTCAAAATTCCTTACTTTCTACATCCTAGAATGAGTCGTTGTGGTTGAAAAATGCCTCAGCTGAAAATAAAAGAGCACTCTGCAGAAATTAGAACCATTACCAAAGTGATTTTAGTCAACATCTTGGTTACAATTAGAGTTAAATAACAGCAGTATTTAAAAAATCTTCAGAACTCGACAGAGAATTTAAACTTTCTTTTCTTTAGGCACTCTAAGTCAGCATTTAAAGGTCGATAATCTTTAGGCAATTTTAGGTAAACGATTACTTGAATTTAATAACCTGTATCATGCGACGAGTAAAGGTGTTATTTTAGATTTGAAAATCTGAAAATTAAAATTTGTTCTTTGCAAATTAAAGGTTATGAACGGTTTCGAGTACTGTAAAACTGTTCTATTTCGGGAATGAATTAGTTCAAATGTAAATTGTGGATTGAGCATGTATTTATCGAAAATGTGACTGTTCTCATATAACTATTTAAAACAAGAACATTCCTTAGTTTAAAAATGCTCAGAGACCTTCCAGTAATAAACATGTATATTTTTTTCAAAATGTACTTTATTTACAAGGGAGGTTGGATTACGCCACACCAGGTGTCCACACAAAAAGCTTAAACTGAAATTCCATGCACTATTTAAAGTCTACAGCTCATTTTATTGTTGTAGATGTCTGGAAGGAGACAGTTTTACATCCTCCAGAAGATACAAGAAGAAACTGTTCAGGCCTACTGAGTAAAAGGCTTCAGTATAACGCTCAGAACAAATTCCCCCGATGGGAAATGCACCACCATAGAACTGGTTCTTCTCTACGGAAAAAACGATTGGATAAAAAAAGATTTTTATTCTTAATTCTACAGATGATCCGTTTCGAGATAACAACCGGATACATACAAACTGCTCCCATTGTGTTAGTTTTTACAGATGGGTTTAAATAAAAACAGTTATGTTCAGTTAGTAAACGTTACCAGTTACTACTAATAAATAATTGCGCTAAATATTATTATATGTGGAAATCGGGAGTCAATGTCTGTCAGAAGAGATCAAAAGAGTATACGAAGAAATAGAGCATTTTTTCGAAGCTGATTTCGAGTTATAAATGGTCAATAGTAGTTAAGAGTCAAATTTTCATTGCAGCTGCAGCAGCGAATGTTGAATTAAATATCAATTCAAATAAACTATACTAAAACTGAGATTTTTTCCCTTCACACGTTCCCCTCAAACAGCAAATATTTGTTCTTTCTCATTTCATTCATCAGCACCAAATACTTACTCCCACTTCAATCCGGTACCATTCTAATGATCCATAATGTCCTTACATTTTATATTCAAATCTCGTCTAAAGTATGTGATAAATGTGAAAATAAGCAGCGGTGCAAAACAAGTTGTATATACTTTGAGCGTTTGGGGAATTTTGTATACCCAGAAATTTATATATGCTGATCAGATGAACTCAAGCCTGCGAGAGCAAACTTTAATAAATCGTGGACCTGTTTCATGCAGTGCGGGTTCGTTCTGCCAGCCTCAGTACGAGCCTATTGATAAAATTGCAACCATTTTTACATACAATACAAATATTTTTTTTCAATTATCTAGAGGCTCGGGAGAGTCAAACAGTTGCTAACTTTTGAAAACATGTCATGCCTGCACGGCTCTCTGAACTTTTAAATTTACTTGGAATGAATGTTTTTAACAATGTTTAAACATTAAAAAATCGTGTGTTCGGGAAGGTACTACCTCAAAACCAGTCCGTTAATAGAGTAGTATTTGGCTAAGGACCCTCTACACATGAACGCCTGGAACCTCGTGATCAGCCAGTCCCAGAGTGAGAAGAAAAGCTAGGAGCTCTCAGAGTCTAGAAACTCCCCTAAAATTAGAAGCTGACCCGGGGCCAGAAGCACTCAAATTTCGAGTGTTTACATTATTTAAGGGTTAGATTAATGTAAATTCTAGAGGATTTTAAAGAAACGAGGAAGTATAGTGAAGTAAGTTTTCTAATGTACGCGTCTTTTGAACTGCAAAGAAAATCTGCCTCAATCTTGTGAGGAAGAAGATCCCAGTATCCGGTATTTGGTAGGGTATATGAGCTGTGACAATACTTGAGTGACCATCAGAAATATCTTAGTAGGGCAGAAATACGTATAATTAAACCTTTTTGAGTGGTATAAACCCTCGAGGGTTGTACATTCTTTCTGATTTTGTTAGCAATCAGCGAATTTAAGTATGCATCAAACATGTCTTATTAATTTTAAAATGATCTACCTTATCTTCTCACAATTAAAACTAACTTATCCCACAGGATGCTATCTATGTCAGTGAGAAAAATTAAATTTGTGAATTAGTTAGATCTAAGTTTAGCGTTTTAAAAAAAAAGTATGTAGAAAAGGTTGCAATAAATGTGTGACTATACTTTATATTGGAAAAAAGGCCAACAAGTATTTTTTTAAAGTTAAAGAGTCTTGTATCTGAAAGTTAAGAGTGAATATATGCTAAAAATAATAAGAATATCAAAGAGCTTTTTTCTTGAAGCGGTTTCTCAATAAGGAAAATTGAAATGTCATTGATGCCTTTACGCTCTCGGCTGATATTGTATGAGGAATTTTATACGCCAAAAAACTGCATATACTAGAACACTCTTTATTTTTTAAAAACGTTTATTAATATAAATAATATTGTTATTTATTCTGTTGGGGAAAATATATCTTATAAATTCCTTCATAGTTCCTATAAGGACTTTTCCGCTACATTCAGAGTGATAGGATATTCTAGATGCGTAATGTTAGGGATAGTAGGCCACCTATTATTGAGGTCCATGAGAAGAATTTAGGGCATGAATTAAGTCACTGTGTGCCCTCAAAAAGGGATGGCCTGCTCTGAAACCTGGCCTCTCCAGTCAAAGCAGGTATAGGGTGGCACACTCTTGATGTTTAGGCAAGCAAGGACCTCTGACACATAGGAAATAAACTCCACTAACTCAAACATGCCCTCTCCTCCGCAGTAAAACAATCTATTGAAATTACCCTTGCATCCCAGAATATCGAAATTTCGGTTAGCGATAATGCTGTTCCTGAACATCCGTAAGGTGTCCCAGGTTTGTGTGACTGACACAGATTTTTGCTGTTTACCAATGTTAGGTACCACTGGAAGATATAAACCAGCCAGAAGTGATCCCTGCTAAGTTATATGTTGTTAATAAGTTATATTATTTTATACAAAACAATTTTTAAAAAAAATTCTATACACATGACACGTGTAATAATGTTAAATATTAAATAGTGTAATTATATGAGAGTAGTCATTGTCTACTATGGAGGAATGATAAGTTAGTGCGAAAAAACTACTAGTGTTAGGGGCAATGGACCTTAACATTGCAGACTGGGTTTAGATATATAATAAAATAGTTTATAGCCAACATGTTGTTCGTCGTCGTACACAGGTGTTAATAATTTACATTGCGGATCAGTGGAAAATGTTTCAAAATAAAATAAAAAACTATTTAAATCCTCATCCTGTAACATAAATTTTCAAATAATGTATTGCTTGTTTAATTACCACATCAATATAGAAACCTTGTTAACCAATAAGTAATAAACATTACAATTTCAGTTCGCATGCAACCGTAATGTAGACTACTTGAAATACATACCTCAGAGCGTAAAACTATGATCAAATCTACGAAGGCTCTTTAAGTTAGTTGAACGTATACTAATTAGCAATAAATTGATATATCGAAAAGTGTGTCGAGAAATATAGGATCTAAAATATGTTAACTTTATCTCATTAAATAATAATGTATGACAGTTAAACAAATAACATGCTTGTCTCTATAGTGAGTATGTGTTTGGGTAATCAGATAACAACAGTTGGGTTTTTATATCAGTAGCAGTCGTGATGTAAACAAGCGAGTAAAGGTAAAAAGTCAAAATAAATATAAACAAGTTGGAACATACATAATAGTGTACATATTATTAATATTTTTTCGTAATATCCATAGAAACAACAAAGGAAAAATATTTCAATAGGTTTTTTCGATAAGTTTCCAAAGTGTTGTCTACAAAATTTGAGACGAACTCCCCACCAAATTAGCTTGTAGAAGCAGAACCAGGAATAAGTGCGATTGCCAAAAGCTCGATAAGGGCTAGGGACTATATTCATTTTTTAAATTTAATGCTCAAAGCCGTTCAACACGCAGGACGTGGAAAATCTTCACCATGGCGAATACCAGGATCGAGACAAGTACTTATAGATGAGTTTACTTTAGTTATTTGCAGTTCTACAGTTGTTTTTATTTAACCTGTTCTTCTTATTACCCAAAGCAATTTACATTCTAGTTTTTGCAGTTGTTAATAAATTACAGATAAAACTGTGAAAACAGTACCCATAAAATTTTTGACGGCGTTTGCAGTTAAAGGGATTGTGATTTTTAAAGAAATTTTACAGCGAAGTTTATTTTCTAGTTTAGTGATGATTTATCTTGATTAAAAATACCTTTCTATAAACATTCAAGTTAGCAAACCGGAAGAATTTGATTTAAGGTTTTTAAATCCTTTCAGTACTCTAAGTGTACAGAAAGGAATCAGTTTACAACAATTCTCATACATTATCCAAATGTTTCAATAAATAAATGTTTTACATATTTTATTTAAAATGGTAAAGATTTCTATGAGAATTATTTTATTTACTTAAATGTGTCTGTGGAGAAATTTTTTAAGCATTTTTTAGTTTTGTAAATATTGGAAAATAATTAAAAATTAGTGAATGTTAGTTTATTCTAAGATTAAAATTCAGAAAAGTATTGTGTTAATTTGATTAAACTCAATTATTTCTAAAAACGTTATTTGTACAGTTTTTAAGAAGAAATTATGGTCTATATCTTTTAATATATACACTTAGTTGCTGAGATTACAACCAGGGGTTTTTTTATATTTAAAAATGAGATTAGAAATGGTCCGAATTTAAAGGATAACATTATAGAAACAACATATTAGATTCTAATTTTTTTCACCTTTAAATATTTAATTTTTCACTATTTTAAATAATTTAACTCTAAGGCAAGTTAAAGAATACTATATTTTGAAATACTGCCACGTTAGAGTTTATATAACAAATTTAATTAACATTTAACATACCTCTTTTAAAGTTCCTTCCTAAAAGTGCACGGTGTTGAAAGTATATATAAAATACTTGCAATATTAAAACTAACCATTGTCCAGAAAAATATTTTTTTTATAATAGGAGCTGAGCGTTAAGGGAAAAAAAAACAAAAAAACAAATCGGCTGGAAAAATCTGGTGGAAACACTGAAAAGTGTTTTGTTAAGAAGTGAATGAGCTATCTAGCCCTAAAGACTCTAAAGGTTGCTACAGTTTATTTACCGAGATACCGGGATAACTGAGGCTCTGATTGTCAAATGCAAAATTTAACTCTAAACCTATTAAATACTAGTATATTACTATATATCGTGTTATTTATTGAGCCTTGTAGTTGTTTACTCTATACACTTTATTCATACGTACAACTGTAAACATTTATCATCATTGAAATAATAGAATGTAAATAACAAACATAAGTTTTATAGAGCCTCAAACACATTTAATATTGGGAAACTGTTTTATATGCTTGCAGTCTTTTGAAATCGTTGATAAAATACACTATATTAAATACCTACTAGAGTAAATCACTCATTTTTTAAAGTCCATATAAACATCTGTTCCCTATTACTAAAAACATTGTAAATTGTGAATGTTAATGAGTAACGTAACGACTTCAACAAATTCCATTCCAAGTTTAATTTTTTTAGTTTTTTGTTTTTGAAATATTTATTAGAAGAATGAACTATGTTGTTTTAAAACTTTTTAAGGTTTACAGAAAATATTTGTGAAATTTGATTGTTAAAATTAATTTTTGAGCCTTAACTTGTTAATTATAGGTGATATTAGATTTGCTTCTCAATTATCTACAACAGTTTATTAAATGTCAATGTTATTAAGAAACGTAACGACTTCGACAACCATGCAGATAAAGTAACTCGCAAATTGACTTCAAAATGAATATTAGCACTAACAATATTTTTAGTTAAGGTTTACGCCAACTACGTTAAAATATGTTTCAGATGAGTTAATAGTTTGTGTTTTTTTAAGTTATAAGCTGTACAGAAAAATATTTGTGATATCTGATTCTTAAAAATAATTTTCAGTGCTTGCTTGTTATTATGTTGTTGTTATGATGTCCGTGGTTCTCAAATCAAATGTTAATCACAAAAGTATTTTTACGCCCTTAATTCTACTAATTCAATGAATTTTTAATATTATAATAGCTATAAGGCTAAAAAAATGTAAATGTAGGTTTAAAAACTTTGACAACCATTGACTGTGTACTGGGAAGTACGTATGTTTTGCTGTTAGGATCTGGTACCCGTCATGTTCAGCTCAGCCTTCCTATAAGTACCACAGTAAAAACAATTAAGTATTTTCATTGAGCTTTAGCGAAACCTATCATATAAGTGAGGCTTAAAATATTTTAATTTTTGTCTGTCCGTCAGTCTGTATGATATCGCGAAAACCAACCGACCCACAGACCTTAGCATTAAGCTTAAATTATATTTCAGGAATAAAGTTATTGATATTAGTGCATGTTAACGGATGGGATTGCAATAAGTGAAAACGAATATTTTTGCAAAAGCCTTATGAGTAACAATGATGAAAACTAAAAAATAAAATCAATAAATAAATATGCAAACAAACTTAATACTATCATGTAAGATTTTGATAAGTAAAATTTTTATTCGTAGAGTAAAAATAAATATAATATATTGCAGGCAATTTTATTTTTAAACGTTTGCTGACAATATATAACTTGTTATTCTCGGTTGCTTACTAGAAACTTGGTTATAAAAACCTTGCATGAAATTACTACATAGGCAAGATTGAGATATAATGGTGCATATAATTAGGCTGAGCGTCATAGAAGCTGTGAATTTATTTATTTTTCAATTTTTATATAATACATATTATCGAAATCCTGTTACTAGTTACGGGTTAGCATAAGTTTAATCTGATGTTCTTGCAACTAAATTCTTGGTGGTGGTAATAACCTAATCGGTACGCTTTATAATATTTTCGCTCTCGAACTTTTAATTTGAACATATTGCTACAAAGCAACACCTAGAACGCCTTGTCTGTAAGTAAAATGTTATATTTTCACATTATAAAATAGCCCTTTTATGCGAGACACCTAATTTGAATGTAATAGGAAGTAAAATTGTGTACATAAAAAGTTATTTTTTACCTTTTATGATGTTTTAATTGAAGATTAATTCATATATAAGTTGTGGTGATGTCCTACTGACGAGACCATGGTTGTCATGGTTATAAGTTGTCTCGATAAGTGGCTAATAATGTTGAGATGTTTTTTTTTAGGCAAGTTTACGAGTGCTCTTAACTAAGAGTACAACTTCGAGTACTTCCAGTATTCCATGGTTTAGACCCACAACTTTGCCAATCTTAATTTTTTCCCGACTACAGCTGCAATATCGAACAAAGATGCTGACGCGCCCCGTGTGAGTCGACATCGAAGGGAAGGAAGTCAATTTTAAAATTTTAGTAAATTATCACGTTCGTAGGCAAAATTCAAACATTGGAACCATTGAGCTCACCCCTGAACAATCAAATTCACTATTACTCTTTTTTGGCAGCAACGTGGAAAGACATTATTTTATTGTAACGTGTAGAAGTGGTGCTTGTAGGTTTTAATTACCTCAATTATTAAACTTATAAGTAAATTTTGCGAATCAAAAAAATGTATTAATACGGCCTCAGTTATATATAACTCCATGTGTTTTCGTCATTCAGTACAAAGGACTATCATTTAGTAAGCAACACAAGCTGTCATTAGGTCCGTTAAATGTTAAAATTCTTTACTGGATGATTGTTTTTTCTGCTTACCTCCTCGTATGTTATCTATAAAATAAAATAATATCCTACAGAGTAAAAACATTTGTTTTCAGAGTTTGCCTAAAGTATATTTATTCTCCAGTACAATTTGCCGTTTTCTCTTAAAAAATTGGATTATGAAATACGTCTGTCAATTGTTTTTTTCAAAAAGCGTATTAAATTTCAGTGTTGCTAGTAGTTGCAATAATGTAAAAAGCATTTGTTTTTATATGATACTCTACTAACTAATATCACAGAGAATAAGCTATATTATATACTTGTAGCTAAACTATACTTCTTTGATTATGTTCGTACGAGAGAAAATCTGGCTAAAATACATTCCTGGAAACAACTTTTCTTAACATTATAACAATACGTCATATCATATTTCCAAGTTAGATAACCGTTTAATAATAACAATGCAAGTGTCTAACTTTAGTTTATAACATCAACTGTTGCAAAAATTTCTTTATTTCCGTGTTACACCCTGTCTTATTGCAAAGGCGTTTTAACATTTTGTGAATAACTCTACACAATTAAGTGATGCATTGGCTATAAATGTTTAAAGGTATAAATATTCACCAATGGCGTAAACAAATTTCGAGTACAATAACTGACAATATCTAAAAAACAAGGGATAGCGCCTAATATTACTGGAAAATTTGGCTGCAAAAGCTGTGATTTATATATAATATCGCTAGGAGCTAACAACTCAGATCAATAATTACACAGCACTTTTTCCAGTCAAAATAAGTAAGTAAGAACGCCAATAAAGACCTTAAACACCCGTAATATTGATTATTTTATTTCTCTTTTGGGATCAGACGGCTATAACAGTCAGTACTCTTTTGGTACCACTTTCAGCTAATCCTCAACAGTTTAAATATATTTGCTTTATTTAGCAGTCAGGTAATTAAAAACTCAAATTATGATGGTAAATATATTTAAAATAACGTAATAAAACAGCAGACATTTCAAAGTCTCTTAATGAATAGTTGAAGATATATTTATAAATGAAACTTTAACTTTTTTTTAAATAAAGCAATATTTAGCGTAAATTGTTATTTAACATTTTGAGTTTAAAACATGTAATTATATTTCAATGGATATAAATATTTTCCTTAAAAGGTTCAACAGGGCCAATGGTAAAACAACTTGTTTCAAATGATTATATGATATTATTATTTACGTATTCATGAAGTATGATTAGGAATAGTTCTTGAGGAATATTCATAAAAGTACACTGTATTATAGACTACTCGAATATGATATGTTACAACACCTATGTACGTTTTTTATATGTGCCTGTATATTTAAATGTCATGGCACACGTGTCTGTGGGTTGCAATTTAAACCAAACATTTTATAGATACATTTATTGATATATTTGTAAATATAGAACTTACGACTATATAATTGCATAACGGGAATTTTACTGCATTTCAGTTAGAGACGTGACCCAAGAAAAACATGCCTGCACAAGTTAACGTTAAAATTAAATAATTAAACAGCAGAATCATACCCAACAGTGCAATATATAAAAAATTATGTATATCCATAGAAACAACAAGATACATCATTTTGTTCAGTAATTTTTATATAGTAATTTATGATCAAAACGTTATGAAAAGTTTTATTTCGAACACGTCCGGGAAACTCCTCCAGGATACATTATAGCCAGGACCAGGACCAGAAGTTACGGATGAGTTTACTTATATTATTTTCTTAGAAATCACACTTTCTTCTCGATCTCTCACTAACAAAGCAGTTTACACATAATAGTGTTTTAGTGACAGAACACCGGAACAGTGAAATGTAGTGACAACAGTAATACTTAGTAAACAACATTCAACATGATATTTATGGTTTGAATCCTTTCAGTACTCAGTACTAAATGTGTACAGAAAGAATAAGTTTACATTCAATTTTTACATATTGTCCAAATGATATAATATCAGCTTATACATATCTGATAAAAAGTGGAATGATTACTAGGAAAAATTATTAACTTATTATATATATAATATATATATATATATATATATATATATATATATATATATATATTTATATATATATATATATGAGAGATATCACTCAAGCATTTCATAGTAGTGCAATATTGAAAATACGAGTAATTTAAAATTCGTGAATGCTAGTTGGCTTAGGAATAAAACTCATACATTAATTACATTCAATCGCTTACACTCAATAACAATATAGCGGTATTTTACGGATTTAAGAAGAAATGTGTTCTGTAATTGACGATTTAAACCAATTAGTTACTGAAGCCAACCTTCATAGACATTTCGAATGAAATTAAATGTCGCCTTTTAGTTCCCTCTCGTAGTAAATACAATTGATCATTTTTTATCATATCTGGAAATGCAGTTTCTGAAAATACAGTTCACCCTTTAGGTTAATTGTTTTGGTTTTAAAGAATTCCTTCTTAAGATGCTTATAAAATGTAACTGAGAGTACCTATGTCCCAATTAATTAAGAATAAAAGAGATAAAAATTATTTTAATTATAAATATTAATCGGAACTTTGCTCCTCTTGTAGTTGTTAATTATGATAAGAATCACGTAATGTCAGATTACTATGTACAATGCTGCTACATTACTTAACAAACAGCATGTATTACTAAGTCCCTCATTTAGAGGTTGACGCTTAACTTCTAGATGAAACGTAAAGAGACTCTTTGGGGCATAAAAAGTTCCAAAAACCAAATGAAATCGCTACTAATGTCTTCATAGAAACAGAGAAATATTTTAAAGTCAATTGGGGAGATTTATATTTAAAAATTAAGAACTTTTAATTTACAATAAAATAGATAGAATTTTTCTATTTTAAAAAGCTTAACCGTGTTAAAATCAACAATTTAGTTTTTTTTATTTGTCACTATTTCCACCATTTACGTAAATAAAAAGTAATAAATGTGATTTTTTTTGTAAGCGTAATATCATTGTGTAAAATTTAATTGGGATAGTTGTGTATTCCTGAAAGTATGTAACTCATTTTTTTTTTTAATTAAAGGTAACTTCACTTAGACACAAAATCTCAACCCCCGGTTTGTGTGTATATATTTTATTGTATAATATTAAAATTCGCCCCTGGCCTAATATATGCTCGCTCCCAAATTCGGGAATAAAACAGATTTGTTGATTGGATAAATTCGAAATGGGGGTTTCTAAATCTCATGTTAACAGTTGTATCCGCTCTCGAGAATCGTGCGCGTCGTAATTGTTCTCTAACGTTAAGTGATTTGATAGCAAAACTAGTAGACAAGGACAATGTAGTAATAACTAAAGTCCGAGGTTAGGTTTGGCAGGAAGTGAAAAAGTAAACCGTAGTTGCTAATAACTTATTTATTGTTGATAAAACTGTTTGTTTGCCCGTTAGTTTGTCAATGATTTTAAAACGCAAGCATGACGTATAAAGTCTCGCTACGTGAGTTTTGTTTGTGCAGGCCCCCCAGCCTATTGCCATGGTCAATCTGGTTTACTGAATAATTTCGCTGTACACGATGTTCTTCACGTAGGCGACTTCATCAGATACCCTATCAGGATGGACAAGGACCACGATTTCTTCTGGTCGTCGAACCCTACTGAGCAGGACGTACATCTGGCCGTGGGTTAAAACAGGCAGTGCGAAGGTCGATTCCGACAAGATCGATTGTCTGACCTTGGCTCTTGTGGCCGGTCATCGAGTATGCCAGCATCAGAGGAAAACGTCGACAGAAAATTAACAGTGAACTTTTAATGATCGCGAACCTAAACATTATTATAGGAATTCCGATAGGTTTTGCGTCGTGCAGGAGTCTGACGGGAATAAACCAGGTGGTTATAGTTGTCACAATGACCTTAGTCCAATAAACAAGTCCTGTCAGCGATGTTAATATTCCTCATGATGAAACACTCTGAACCGATCTTAAGTCGGAGCATGGGATCTGGAACAACCTTGCCTGTTGCATCGTTCAGCAGAGGAACTTTGACGCCAAGATGATGATCGTTCTCAGTGTCCACAGAGTCGGCGCTTCTCTCCTCCTGGTGAAGGCCGTCTACGGAGTCCCGGATGATGACGTTGATTTCCTTGACATTCAAATTCATGGGGAAATAGTATGTTTGTCGTTCCAAAACCTGTACTGACACTGCGCTATATATTTGGTTGTTTTTAAGGTAATTAACAAGCTGGCATTTGCCAATTTTCTCCAGTAACTTAGGGGAACACACTCAACAGTGAAATGGGACGTTAGTTTTTTTTCTCAATATATGTGATAGCTTTAAGATGTGAAAATACGTTACTAACTTACCATTTAGAGTCAGGAAATATTCTTTAGACCAAAGCAGGGATTTTATATCTACAAAAGGGGTAGAAACAATTAAAATGTTGACTTTATGTGTAGAAATCCGAGACAATATACTCTCTTATCTTTAAAGGTAAGTGAGTATATATCTTAGATTCTTTAACGACAAAAGCACATTTTGAGATTAGATTATTTATGACAAAAGAACATTTTTAGAATGTTGAGCTTTTTTATGATATCACATACGAAGAGAATTCATAGTTTAAAAAAGCGCCATAACATAAATATAAGTTCCATAAGTAATATATACTTTAAACAATAGGTTAAGAAATCATTTAGCAGTTATAGTTTAATGAACACAGATTTTTAGGATACGACGGTTCATAAATATCCTGAAATTTTCAAAATACTCTTAGAGTATATAAAGAAATGTTTTTTTTTTTATCAATTTAATATTGGATTGCCCTTTGTTATAATTCTGAGAGAAACTTTTTTTTTTGTTTAATCTTAAATCTCTCCCGATTAAAATCTCTATTACCTTATATTAGACTGTTGTTTCCTGCAGGCAGACATATATATATATATATATATATATATATATATATATAAACAACCATTCAAAAAAGAATCTTACGTTCTTCCCGTAGGCGAAAGAGAAATTGAGGCAGCCTACTGTGTGAATCGGTATCAATATTTCACTTACTTACTTTATATGCACAAAAGATACATCATAACTATTTTTTACAAGGTGCTGATAATAATCCAATACTAAATGTACTGTAGTATTCCACCCAGTACACAATGCAAAGAATGATTACAATTAACATTCTGTCAACTGGAATATGTTAATTCAATACTTATTAGTAAAAATTTCAGATATGCAAAACTAAAATATGTTTTTACATAACTAGTACATTTAAAGTTAAATATGTCAAACACAAGAAGAGCCACAGTTGTAATCAAGAACCACCACAAGATCCACAACGAAAACAAGTAAATGTAGAAATATAAGTGGTCGTTTCGTCCTACTTTCTTGGACCTTCAACCTTTCATGTGGGATTTTTGGGATTCAAACAAATAGGTTTGGAGTTGTTGGTGAGTCCATGAAAGTACAGTCTCGTTAATTGACTTGCCAATTAGAGAATGGCAAAGTGCGTAGGAGTAACTATTCAATCAATCCAATACTAATTATCACAAAAATGCAAAAATACTAATGTTTCAAGTATGACTAGAGACAGTTTTGCTTCTTAGAGAAAGGATAGAGAAAGGACCAGGTTACAGAAAACTTAGAGGCCCTCATTTGTTTATTAATGCGGTGATTTTTTGTTGTATGAAATGAGGTTCCTTTACGAGTTTAAGAATACGATCCTGAAAATTGCGGTCCAGTTTTCCTTCGGAAAACTACATTAAAAGTTCATATACTCTGGAACATATGTTAGAAACACATATCAGTTAGAAAAACATTTACTTTATGATGCCTAGAGAGTAGTGGCCTTTTATAGGGACTGGAACTGCGGAGTCAGCGGAAACAAATTTGTTGACGTTAGTAAGGTTATTTGGAGGAAGTGAGATGGATATCATTTTGATATTGTATAAATATGTATAAACCTTTAAAACTTGTACAACTCTTTTGAAAAAATAATATATTAGTTATTATGATGTATTAAACGAGAAAGTACGACGAGGGTAAGCGTAATGTCAATTTAGCCAAATTCAAAGACATTCTCGTACTGACCTACGTCGAAACTTCTAATAATTCTAAAATAGTCTCAAATATTTATAAATTATAATAATTAAACATAAACTTGTTATAGTTTTTTTATTTAAAAACGATTACTATAAACTAATTGCAACTCATTGTGCATAAAACCTACTAAAATGCCAGATAGATTGCTGTAAGACACTTAAAAATGAATCTTATAAAGAAATATTTATACACAAGAGAAGTTGTAAAATTTTTTATCGGCGAATCGGGGAAATATTGTTCTTCACCAATTCTCCCAGTACGTTTTGGATACAGAGAAGATTGAAAATAGCACAAATCACAAATTAGTACCTTCTACACAAAACGTACCATTGAATTGTAATAAATATATTTATTTTGTATTTCTGTTAGCAATACCCATGTACTGATTCAGTGCTAGGAAGTAGGGAAACTAGGAAGTAAACTGCTTTGGGTAGAGACATATTGAGTGAATAAAACTATGAAATATAAAGAATTAATGTAGCTCACCCATGTAAGTCCTGCCCAGCTTCTAGCCTTCACATTGTGTTCCTGGTGCTACTTCCTTGTCTAGCTGTGGGTAAAACGACATTCGAAAATACAGTCACATAAAACTTTTGAATAATTTAAAACCATTAAATTAGAAATGCTATGTGGTTTCCATGGATATAAAATAATATTTTATGTAAACTGTTGCCACGTCTCAACTGTTTCCTTATATTGGTGACGTCACGACTAATACTAACACTAAACTAAACTCTTCTTATCTGATTACATATATTTTATGGTCACAAACGATTATTGGAAATGACATTTTATACTATTGATAGGTATTCAAAAATAGGCTACTTTTTACACATATAAAAACAGTATAATAACAAATAAATTTATTATAATGCATCAGTAATCAAATTAATATATACTTTTTAATGATTTTTACATTATTTAATGTTTGACACTCAGTCACGCAAAACCTAATGGAAAGATTAGTACTAAATTAGATATTTGTAATGTTTTAGAAACTTAAGCATACTTTTATTTTAAAATACTTATAAATATTATTTTTAGATTTAATTTATAAATTGGTAGTATATTCATTTTCAGCTGATCGTGTTACAAAAGCCCAATGTATTCTATGTATTTTTGTATTTTCATGAATTAATATCAGTTGTTTAGCAAGATTAAAACAGTAATATAAAGTACGATATAGTTTTTTACATAGATGGTAGCAATGAGATATTAAACTAACTTCCATATTCAAGTATCTTATTATATTTATAAGATTAGCTTACTACTTTATATTACATAACGTAATTTAGGTGAGTGTCCCAATAGGAAAAATTTCCGAAAATCCTGTACATCGATAGATCATTGTGCAAAATTAATAAATGCCTCGCAAATTCTGGAAAGTAATAATAATAATAATAATTCTTTATTTTGTCAAAAACACAGAATATACATTTTGCATATACATATTCATGCATAATAAAATACATACATACACTTACATAGTATAAATCAAAATAAATGTTCTTACCATTAAGTAACTACAATATGTTCATTTTAAGATGCAAAAACAGTCTCAATAAAAGATAATATAACTTAAAAAAAACTGTATTTAAGACAAGACAAATAGGAACCCCATAGGTAAAACCAGTATTGGGATCTCTATCACTTAACTAAAGCAAAACAAATCGGCTAGCAGCGACACGCAACTCGTATTAGGAAAAAAATTTATTTTACTCAAAAAATAATCTCTGTTTAATAACTCTGTGCTTTAAATTACACAACTAAATTTATCCCCTTCAAAAAAGTAACTGTATAACAATAACAAAATAAACTATTATTACAGAGGGAATAAAAAAAAGATAATAATAATAAAATCTACACAACAAGTCTACACTAAATTTAAATTGTGACATTTAACCAGTTGTCTATATTTTGTTGCTCAAAACAACC
This sequence comes from Homalodisca vitripennis, assembly GCF_021130785.1. Lineage (NCBI taxonomy): Eukaryota > Metazoa > Arthropoda > Insecta > Hemiptera > Cicadellidae > Homalodisca > Homalodisca vitripennis. Next base: position 51,533 of record NW_025777561.1, on the reverse strand, counting down.
AAATTTTTAGATTTTTCAAGAACTCATTTAGTTTTGTAAATTGGTTTATTTTCGGAGTTATTAAATTAAACAAACGCGGTGCCACACTAGTATAAAACTTTTGATGTACTGTTAAATGAGACTTTGGCACAAACACTGCTTGATATTTTCTTAAATTATAGGTCGTTTGGCGAGCCACGGAAAATGAGGTGCTTCTAATGTAAAAGATTTGTAGTACTTTAAAAATGTATAAATGACGCAGTGGAAGAATCTTTAGGTTTGAGAAAATTGGCCATGTATGTTCAAATTTTTCTCTACGCACGATTAGTCTCATGAACCTTTTTTTGAAAAATTATAATAGGATACAAAGTTGAGCAGTAGGTCCCTCCCCAGCATGTAATGCCATAAGAAAGCCTAGAGCCAACGAGAGCATGGTAAACCCCAACCAACACTTCAACACTCCTACACATCTGCTGAAGTAAATACATGCTCCTTAGACTAAGATACAACTCTTTTTTCAATTTTTTTATATGTTCTTTCCAGGTTAAACTGCTATCAATAACCAAACCCAAGTATTTTATACTTTTAACTTGTTCTAATTGTAAGCAATTACAATCATTACAACGTAAATGAAAACATCTGAAATCATGAAATTTCAATGGTATGTTAAAAGTTAAAACATTTTTCAGACTAAATATTATAAATTTGGTTTTTTTTCACTAAGAATCATGAAATGTTTATCAAACCACACCCTTAAATAATATAAATCTCCTGAAATATCACTATGCAAAGCCTCAAGGTCAAAGTTATCATAAATAAAAGCAGCATCATCCGCAAAAGCAACGAGTCTGCCCTTAAAGCGTCCATCGCACAACTCATTAATGTACATTAAAAAAATGATAGGCCCCAGGACTGAGCCCTGAGGCACTCCAAAATCAACAGAACCTGCATCACTTAGGGTATTGCCAATTCGAACCCTTTGCTTCCTCTCAGAAAGATAGCTGGAAAACCAGTCATGTGATAATCCCCTAATACCCGCTATCCACAGCTTCTCCAACAATATTTTATGATTAATGGTATCGAAAGCTTTTGTTATGTCAACGAATAATGCAGAAACTTTTTTATTATTGTTAATTGAGCTATAAACAGCCTCCATAAAATGAAGTAAGGCATCCTCAGTAGACATGCCTTCTCGGAAACCAAACTGGTTGTTACTGAAAAAGTTATGTTTATTTAAAAAGTCAACTAAACGCCTTTTGACTATCTTCTCAAGTACTTTAGCAAATACTGACAGCAGGGATATTGGGCGGAAACAATTGGGCTGTGTAAAATCCCCCTTTTTAAAAATTGGTGTCACAATTGCGTTTTTTAAGCAAAGTGGAACTCCCCAGTTGACAAACTAAAATTATACAGGTATTCTAGAACATTTACAATATTAGGTGCTATACATTTAAGAACTGTAGAGCCTATCATATCAAAACCTGGTGCTTTATTGTTCTTCAAGCTCGCAATTATTTGTAGGATCTCTACAGTAGATGTTGGACACATAAAAAATGATTCTAAGGTAATCCTTTGAATGAATGTATTGTTATAATCAGTGACTAGATCAAGATAATCATTATTTACTTGTGTTTGTAATTTATGTGTAACACTTAAAAATGATGATTAAATTCATTAGCTATTTGAAAACTATCAGTGACCATACCATTCACTCAAAAAATTTCATTTATATCCCTTCTATTTTGTCGCTCTCCAATCAAACTATTCACTACTTTCCATTGAGATTTCATATCATTTGAGGTATTGTTAAACTGAGATCTATAGTAAAATTCTTTTGCAGCTCTTATGTCTAAGTTTAGTCGGTTTCTAAAATTAATATAATACCTTCTTAATTTATCATTATTCGGATGGTTCATTAGCAATCTGTATATTTTTTTCCTCTTTTGTAACCTTATCAGTAATCCGTCAGTAGCCCAAGGTTTTAGTTTAGATATTTTTTTATTTAATATCCTTTGGGACTTTGAAGCTTCTAATTTTTGATTCTAAAATATTTAAGAAAAATTGAAACGCATCTGACACATTATTCTTAGTAAAAACATCAGCCCAATCCACTGTACTGAGTTCCACCACAAGCCTATCCATGTTTATTTTACTGTAGCATTCTGCAACCTTTCTTGAAACAGACTTGATAAAATTAATAGAAAAAACAACTGTTGAGTGATCCGTGATGTCATAGTGAAAAACTTTAGCTTTATATTCAAAATTAATGGAGCTATTATTCAAGAACCGTACAAAAACATGGTCCAAACAAGTAGCCGAATTTCCACTTATGCGAGTAGGCTCATTAATTAAACTAATCATACCCTTGCTAGCTAAAAGGCTTAAATAATTATCAATATCTACGGTCTGACACAAAATGTTGCAATTAATATCCCCAGCATAAAACAATATTACGACCATTCAAGTATGTTAAAACAGTATCTAAATCATTAATAAAATTCAAATTGTGATTTACTATGAAAGCGATAGACAGCTAGTACGGTGAATCCTTCCCGGTCATTGACCCTGACGTCCAGCTGTAGAATGTCAGCTGACTGAACAGCTATCTCTCTCACTCCACTGCACTGATAACAGTCTCGAAAAAAAATTACTGTACCCCCTGCCCTGTACTCCTCATTACACTTTGCAAAAGCGTTGTAACCTTCTATTTTGTATAGATTTAATTCAACTTTACTAATCCACGTTTCTGTTAAAATAATCATATCAGGGAATAGGCTAGCTGACTCCAGGTCGCTTAAAAAGATATTAAAGTTTTGCCTCATACTTCTAATGTTTTGATTAACTATGGTAAACATGCTATTATCGGTATAAAAATTTTAAAATAAACAAAAAAACCTTAAGCCACTTGTTTTGGACCCTCAGTATATTAAAAACAAGCTTTAAACAGGAATAAAAATATGTAGGCCTACCCACTACACAGTAAGCAGAATATATAGGCCCACTTTTGTTAATTAATACAGAAAACAAAACATTCAAACAGTATTCATCCCTCATATAATCCAGAATAAACCTAAAACCTACATCTTTACCAGACTTATATAAGATAATACATGTGAAAAAAAAGTTAACTTACAATACAACAGAGAAAACAAAACTAAGCTCACAGTTTGGCTAGATCTGCTTGAGAAGTTATCACTTTCACAGGAGCTTTTTCGGCCTTTCTCATAAGGATCTTGCCTCCCCGTATCCATAAGTATGTGTATTGTTTTTCTCCTTTCACAACTCTAGCTGCATTCAGAAGTCGGCGCCTTCCGGGACATAGGCTTTCATTTACGTAGATAGGCTGAGCAGGGCTTGCTGTTAGGCCTATGTGGTGAGTAGAAAAATTCCTCTTCACACGTCTTCGTTGCAGCAGAGATTCAGCGTCTATACGTCGAGTCATCTTAACTATTATTCCGGGAGGTTTGTCAGTTCCATCTCTACTTCCTAACCTGTGGCAAGCACTAACCATAGAATTTTCAATGGTTAGATCTAATGCCTTCCCCACCGACTTGACTACTTCCAACACTTGTTCGAATTTTTCAACTGGCACACCATGTATTTCGATAGTGTCCCTTCTCGAATATTGTTCACTGTCCTCTATACGGCTTTCGAGCATAGACACTCTGTTCTTTAGTTCGCTATTTTTTCAGCAGTTAGTTTGTTTACGAGCTCTAGCAAAGCCGCCATTTCTTCATTCTGTTTACTGACTAAACTTTTAGTTTCCTTTATTTCCTCAAAGGCAGTGTTGATTGACTTACCTAGGTTAGTTTCAATCCCCTTTAAGTCCTTTCTGAGGTCAGTCACAAGACTGTAGATATCGTCATACGTTATTGACGATCCGGATCTAGACTCAATAGCCATACTCTTACGACGCTCCTTCGAGCAGGGAGAGCACCGCCAGATAGATTGGTTATCTTCATAATATTTAATGTCTTCAGGAGTCAGATCAACACACTTGCCATGAAAAGGCTTTTTACATTCAACACAGTCCACTTTAACAGAGTTTCTTGCCAGTCTTAGATATGGGCTTCAAACACTTAGCACAATTTGCCATGATGTAGGCAAATATTAGACTTAGGCTAGCAGAAATTTAAAATAAACAAGCAACAATAGATAAATAGGTCACAAATAAAGTATACTTCACAACCGAAATAACGAGTTTTGAGCTCAAAACATCGCACAGAACACAATGACTTGTAACTTTTGAGGTTATGTTAGCGAGCACTGCTACACACGTCTGTCTGCTGCCGTGACTGACTCATGACTGAAGTATAGAGGCTCACTAAAAAATATATTATTTCAAAGTAGAATTGAGGTATTGGAGAGCTTATTACTTATTAGTCAGCGTATCAGGTAACAAAGGCACATTGTGCGGGAATCCTATTCCCTGTTTTATTATCATACGCTACTCGTAGTAATGAATTCATTACGAAGCCTTAAAACAAAGGAAGCTCATAAATGAGTATATCATCTCAAATTATGACTTATCGCAATCTATTTAAAGTATCACGTGTTGTAATAGCGTTATATCTAACGTCCCTAATCGTTAGTAAATTAAAGTACAATTAAGTAATGAACCACTTAGTAGATGTTATTATTGTATTGTTTTTAATCTACGAAATAATAGAACAAGGCAGTTTATCATGGAAACGCGTGACGCGTACACAAACCTCAGATAAGCGTAATAGAAAAGAATATATATTGAACATTCTAGGAATTAAACATCCTAGGATTTAAGTGGAATGCATAATATTGCGATAGAAGAATTTATATAATATCTCTTTTATAGTATAGTTCAGTACTCGCCTTCGGCTCGCTGGGGGCTACGCCCCCAGGCCCCCAAAGTAAACGCTTGCAAATTCGGGGATAAGCGGAATTCGGTGACTGGTTAAGTCCGGACATTAAGTAAATGACAAGGGATTTAAAAATTGACCTTTTTTCATAGATTTTTTTCCGGATTCGTAAAAACTTTTGACTTTGAGGGCATTTTGCGGTTAAACCGTTAGAGATACGACAAAAAGTGACTGGACCTTTCTTGTTGGAAATTTAATTTTGCCTTTCGATTGTGCCCTCAGATCTGATCTACGACCTATGGTTTAGCCAGAAATGAGCTCGGGAGAAAAGTCTGCACGGGTCAGCTATCTTGAATTGTTTAGTATAAACATAATAAAAACCGACCTCAAGGCAGTATTTTAAGTCGAACAGGGGGTTTAATATCACCAGGAGACTATCTAGTCAAGGCGAGAAAATTCCCTGGGTGGGTGATTAATGTTAAGGAGGTTAAGACAAGAGGGGGTTTAATTTCGTCAGGATATTGTCTGGTCATATGAACAAATTCCCAGGGGGGGTTAACGTTACCGGGGGATAAGTCTCCAGGGGGTTATCTGGTCATACCAGGATCTTCCCAGTGGGGGGGGGGGGGGGTTAAGAGATTTGGTGACTGGTAAAATTCGGACATGAGGTCATGGCAGGAAATTCCCTGGGGGGGTTTAATGTTACCAGGGGGGTTAACACATCAGGGGGTTGAATGTACAGGAGGTTATCAGGTCATACCAGGAAATCCCCGGGGGGGGGGTTAATATTACCGGGGGTTAATGACACACTTGGGCCTTTTTTTAGAGGGTATTGTGTCTGTGAACATAATAAATATTTCCTCTGTCCCTATCTACTATTGACGCTTAGCTAACGCTCAGCCAACTCCCGAAGTCACTGAACCTTTTCTGTAGATCACGTGATTTCCTAAATCCCGTTTAAAATTTGTTTTGAGTTACGACCAACCGTTTAGCCGCTATCAAGCCCGGAATGTAAATTTTTTAGGCGAAAATGTCCAATATTTTCACTTAATCGCGTTTTGCGGTCAAACTAAGGGAAATATATAGTAAAAAGTCACTGGACCTTTTTTGTAGGTCATCTTATTTCCTAAATAAAAACGTTAGTCTTATTTTGACCTCCGACCAATGGTTTTCGCCGCTATCGACCCCAAAAACAAAAGTTTCGCGTAAAAGTTACAACAAAATTGTACATAATCACGTTTTTTTTTCGTTTTCGGCCCAAACCAATCGAGATAGGGCAAAAGATTACTGGACCTTTCCTGTAGATCGCGCAATTTTCTAATTTGATGGGTCAATCAGATTTGAGCTACGACCAACGGTTCGGCCGCTATCGGGCTTGAAACATTATTTTTATCGAAAAAATCTCTGGAATTTCAAATGTTCGAGCGTTTTGTCGCTTAACCATGGAAGATAGAGCAAAAAGTCATTAGACCTTTTTTGTAGTTCACTTCATTCCTGACCATGAATTTTCCGTCAGATCTGAGCTAGCTCCAACGGTTCGCCCGCTATCGGGCTTACAAAAAATGCCTGCAGGGGTGAAGAATGCGCGATTTTTTGGGAATTTTTTTTGAGGGGTTGAAAATGAAAAATTCTCACTTTTCGGGATTTTCCTGGTGGTTACACGTGGAAAGCTATCTGTGTACCAAATTTCAAGACTCTAACTCATCTGGAAGTAGGTTAGAATTAGTATACGTGAGTGAGTCAGTCAGTTACACATGCGGTTGTATATATATTAGACTCGCCTTCGGCTCGCTGGGGGCTACGCCCCCAGGCCCCCATGATGTACGCTTGCAAATTCGGGGATGAGCGGTTAAATTTACGCCTGTAAATTCGAGGATAAGAGAGATTTGTTGATTGGTAATATTCGGACATGAGGCAATGCTAGGAAATTCCCTGAGGGGGGGTTTTAATGTTAACTGGGGTTAAGACATCAGGGGGTTATCTGGTCATACTAGGAACTTCCCAAGGGGGGTTAAGAGATTTGGTGAGTGGTAAAATTCGGACATGAGATCATGCCAGGAAATTCCCTGGGGGGGGTTTAAAGTTACCAGGGGGGTTAACACATCAGGGCGTTTAATTTACTCAGGAGGTTATCTGAGGCCCCCTTTCGGGTATTAGCCAAATTCGGGGATAAGAATGATTTGGTGATAGGTAAAATTCGGACATTATGTCATACCAGGAAATTCCCAGGGGGAGGTTGTAACGTTACCGGGGGTTAAGGCATCAAGGGTGATCTGGTCATAAAAGGAACTTCCCAGGGGGGGTTAAGAGATTTGGTTATTGGTAAAATTCGGACATGAGGTCATGCCAGGAAATTCCCTAGGGGGGGTTAACGTTACCGGGGGATAAGACACCAGGGGGTTGTCTGGTCTTACCAGGAACTTGTCAGGGGGGGGTTAAGAGATTTGGTTATTGGTAAAATTCGGACATGAGGTCATGCCAGGAAATTGCCTAGGGGGGGTTAACGTTACCGGGGGATAAGACACACCAGGGGGTTGTCTGGTCTTACCAGGAACTTGCCAGGGGGGGGGGTTAAGAGATTTGGTTATTGGTAAATTTCGGATATGAGGTCATGCCAGGAAATTCCCGGGGGGGTTACCACAGGGGGTTTAATGTACTCAGGAGGTTATCTGGTCATACTAGGAAATCCCGGGGGGGGGGTTAATGTTAGCGGGGGTTAATGGCACACCCCAGGCCCCCTTTTGGGGTGTTGGTCAAATTCGGGGATAAGCGGAATTCGAAATAGTATTAGACCTATTATTTTGAATTTTCCAGTTTTTATCAAAGTTTTGAATGTAAGGCCATTTTGTGGCTTAACCGTTAGAGATACGACAAAAAGTGACTGAACCTTTCTTGTCGGAAATTTAATTTTGTCTTTCGATTGTGCCGTCAGATTTGATCTACGACCTATGGTTTAGTCGGTACAACGCTTGGAATAAATGTCTGCACTGGTCAGCTATGGTGTAAACAGATTTAGTGTAAATAAATTAATAACTACCTTTATCAGATTATTAAGTTAAACAGGGGGTTTAATTTAATCAGGAGTTCATCAACCAGGAAATTCCCGGGAGAGGGATTAATGTTCTCGGGAATTATAAGAACGCGTGGTACTTTTCTTGGAAATGTGTGTCTGGGCCACGAGGATATGTGTACAGTATTTTTGATGAAAATAAAACGTTGATCAGGGGGTTTAAATTACTTCGGAAATCATAATTCCATACCTGATTGTTGATAAGGAATCACTATTTCATTAAATTAATTAAAAAGCACTCTGTCCCTATCTACTTTTGAAGCTTCACTAACGCTCAGCCAACTTCCGATGTGGAGGGGGGGATATAGTCACTTGTTACCGTAGTAATACAAGGTCAATCTGGAACCAGCATGAATCGCACTAATTATAGTTGCAAAATTTAAAACACCTAAAATTGACGACAAAGAATTAGCCATTTATAGCATTTATGAGGCTTACGGAAAGATAAACGACAGAAAGCTGCTGAACCTTTTCTTTAGATCCTATGAATAGCTAATTATGAAACATTATATATTTAAGCTAGGACCAACGGTTCGCCCAATATCGAGCCCGAAAGGTAAGTTCTTAAGTGAAATTTTTAACATAATCACGTTTTACGGCTACACCATGGAATATAGAGTAAAACGTCACTAGACCTTTTTTGTAGACCACATTGTTGCGTATTAAAATGCGATTTTTATTCTACCCTAACTTCAAAGGTTCCGCTAACACAGAACCCAGAAAACAATATCACACGTAAAACGCAAAAAATCTATACTTTAAAATGCATTATGCGGCCAAACCGTTAATGATAGGGCAAAATGTTACTGAACCTTTTTTGTAGATCACGCAATTTTCTAAATCCTATTGAAAATTTATTTTCAGCTACGACCAACTGTTTAGCCGCTATCGAGCCCGAAAGGTAAATTTTTAGGCGAAAATTTCAAAATATTTTAATGTAATCGCGTTTTGCGGCCAAACCGAAGGAGATGGAGCAAAAAGTCACTGGACCTTTTTTGTAGTTTACTTCATTCCTGACCATGAATTTTTCGTCAGATTGAAGTTAGCTCCAACGGTTCGCCCGCTATCGGGCTTCAAATGAAAGCCTGCAAGGGCAAAACAGGGGTCCGTTCGGGAATTTTTTTGAGGGGTTTAAAAGTAAAAAAACTCCGGATTTCAGACTTTTCCCGGAGGTTTGAAGATACGTGCGACGTGCGTGCAAAATTTCACGTCTCCAGCACTTCTAGAAGTATGTTAGAATTAGTATTACCTATGTGTCAGTCAGTGAGTCAGTTACACATGCGGCTGTATATATATGGGATAACCGTTAGAGATACGACAAAAAGTGACTGGACCTTTCTTGTTGGAAATTTAATTTTGTCTTTCGATTGTGCCCTCAGATCTGATCTACGACCTATGGTTTAGCCAGAAATGAGCTCGGGAGAAAAGTCTGCACGGGTCAGCTATCTTGAATTGTTTAGTATAAACATAATAAAAACCGACCTCAAGGCAGTATTTTAAGTCGAACAGGGGGTTTAATATCACCAGGAGACCATCTAGTCAAGGCGAGAAATTCCCTGGGTGGGTGATTAATGTTAAGGAGGTTAAGACAAGAGGGGGTTTAATTTCGTCAGGATATTGTCTGGTCATATGAACAACTTCCCAGGGGGGGTTAACGTTACCGGGGGATAAGTCTCCAGGGGGTTATCTGGTCATACCAGGATCTTCCCAGGGGGGGGGTTAAGAGATTTGGTGACTGGTAAAATTCGGACATGAGGTCATGGCAGGAAATTCCCTGGGGGGGTTTAATGTTACCAGGGGGGTTAACACATCAGGGGGTTGAATGTACAGGAGGTTATCAGGTCATACCAGGAAATCCCCGGGGGGGGGGGTTTAATATTACCGGGGGTTAATGACACACTTGGGCCTTTTTTAGAGGGTATTGTGTCTGTGAACATAAGAAATATTCCTCTGTCCCTATCTACTATTGACGCTTAGCTAACGCTCAGCCAACTCCCGAAGTCACTGAACCTTTTCTGTAGATCACGTGATTTCCTAAATCCCGTTTAAAATTTGTTTTGAGTTACGACCAACCGTTTAGCCGCTATCAAGCCCGGAATGTAAATTTTTAGGCGAAAATGTCCAATATTTTCACTTAATCGCGTTTTGCGGTCAAACTAAGGGAAATATAGTAAAAAGTCACTGGACCTTTTTTGTAGGTCATCTTATTTCCTAAATAAAACGTTAGTCTTATTTTGACCTCCGACCAATGGTTTCGCCGCTATCGACCCCAAAAACAAAAGTTTCGCGTAAAAGTTACAACAAAATTGTACATAATCACGTTTTTTTTCGGCCAAACCAATCGAGATAGGGCAAAAGATTACTGGACCTTTTCTGTAGATCGCGCAATTTGCTAATTAGATGGGTCAATCAGATTTGAGCTACGACCAACGGTTCGGCCGCTATCGGGCTTGAAACATTATTTTTATCGAAAAAATCTCTGGAATTTCAAATGTTCGAGCGTTTTGTCGCTTAACCATGGAAGATAGAGCAAAAAGTCATTAGACCTTTTTTGTAGTTCACTTCATTCCTGACCATGAATTTTCCGTCAGATCTGAGCTAGCTCCAACGGTTCGCCCGCTATCGGGCTTACAAAAAATGCCTGCAGGGGTGAAGAATGCGCGATTTTTTGGGAATTTTTTTGAGGGGTTGAAAATGAAAAATTCTCACTTTTCGGGATTTTCCTGGTGGTTACACGTGGAAAGCTATCTGTGTACCAAATTTCAAGACTCTAACTCATCTGGAAGTAGGTTAGAATTAGTATACGTGAGTGAGGTCAGTCAGTTACACATGCGGTTGTATATATATTAGACTCGCCTTCGGCTCGCTGGGGGCTACGCCCCCAGGCCCCCATGATGTACGCTTGCAAATTCGGGGATGAGCGGTTAAATTTACGCCTGTAAATTCGAGGATAAGAGAGATTTGTTGATTGGTAATATTCGGACATGAGGCAATGCTAGGAAATTCCCTGAGGGGGGGTTTTAATGTTAACTGGGGTTAAGACATCAGGGGGTTATCTGGTCATACTAGGAACTTCCCAAGGGGGGTTAAGAGATTTGGTGAGTGGTAAAATTCGGACATGAGATCATGCCAGGAAATTCCCTGGGGGGGGTTTAAAGTTACCAGGGGGGTTAACACATCAGGGCGTTTAATTTACTCAGGAGGTTATCTGAGGCCCCCTTTCGGGTATTAGCCAAATTCGGGGATAAGAATGATTTGGTGATAGGTAAAATTCGGACATTATGTCATACCAGGAAATTCCCAGGGGGAGGTTGTAACGTTACCGGGGGTTAAGGCATCAAGGGTGATCTGGTCATAAAAGGAACTTCCCAGGGGGGGTTAAGAGATTTGGTTATTGGTAAAATTCGGACATGAGGTCATGCCAGGAAATTCCCTAGGGGGGGTTAACGTTACCGGGGGATAAGACACCAGGGGGTTGTCTGGTCTTACCAGGAACTTGTCAGGGGGGGGTTAAGAGATTTGGTTATTGGTAAAATTCGGACATGAGGTCATGCCAGGAAATTGCCTAGGGGGGGTTAACGTTACCGGGGGATAAGACACCAGGGGGTTGTCTGGTCTTACCAGGAACTTGCCAGGGGGGGGGGTTAAGAGATTTGGTTATTGGTAAATTTCGGATATGAGGTCATGCCAGGAAATTCCCGGGGGGGGGGTTTACCACAGGGGGTTTAATGTACTCAGGAGGTTATCTGGTCATACTAGGAAATCCCGGGGGGGGGGTTAATGTTAGCGGGGGTTAATGGCACACCCCAGGCCCCCTTTTGGGGTGTTGGTCAAATTCGGGGATAAGCGGAATTCGAAATAGTATTAGACCTATTATTTTGAATTTTCCAGTTTTTATCAAAGTTTTGAATGTAAGGCCATTTTGTGGCTTAACCGTTAGAGATACGACAAAAAGTGACTGAACCTTTCTTGTCGGAAATTTAATTTTGTCTTTCGATTGTGCCGTCAGATTTGATCTACGACCTATGGTTTAGTCGGTACAACGCTTGGAATAAATGTCTGCACTGGTCAGCTATGGTGTAAACAGATTTAGTGTAAATAAATTAATAACTACCTTTATCAGATTATTAAGTTAAACAGGGGGTTTAATTTAATCAGGAGTTCATCAACCAGGAAATTCCCGGGAGAGGGATTAATGTTCTCGGGAATTATAAGAACGCGTGGTACTTTTCTTGGAAATGTGTGTCTGGGCCACGAGGATATGTGTACAGTATTTTTGATGAAAATAAAACGTTGATCAGGGGGTTTAAATTACTTCGGAAATCATAATTCCATACCTGATTGTTGATAAGGAATCACTATTTCATTAAATTAATTAAAAAGCACTCTGTCCCTATCTACTTTTGAAGCTTCACTAACGCTCAGCCAACTTCCGATGTGGAGGGGGGGATATAGTCACTTGTTACCGTAGTAATACAAGGTCAATCTGGAACCAGCATGAATCGCACTAATTATAGTTGCAAAATTTAAAAACACCTAAAATTGACGACAAAGAATTAGCCATTTATAGCATTTATGAGGCTTACGGAAAGATAAACGACAGAAAGCTGCTGAACCTTTTCTTTAGATCCTATGAATAGCTAATTATGAAACATTATATATTTAAGCTAGGACCAACGGTTCGCCCAATATCGAGCCCGAAAGGTAAGTTCTTAAGTGAAATTTTTAACATAATCACGTTTTACGGCTACACCATGGAATATAGAGTAAAACGTCACTAGACCTTTTTTGTAGACCACATTGTTGCGTATTAAAATGCGATTTTTTATTCTACCCTAACTTCAAAGGTTCCGCTAACACAGAACCCAGAAAACAATATCACACGTAAAACGCAAAAAATCTATACTTTAAAATGCATTATGCGGCCAAACCGTTAATGATAGGGCAAAATGTTACTGAACCTTTTTTGTAGATCACGCAATTTTCTAAATCCTATTGAAAATTTGTTTTCAGCTACGACCAACTGTTTAGCCGCTATCGAGCCCGAAAGGTAAATTTTTAGGCGAAAATTTCAAAATATTTTAATGTAATCGCGTTTTGCGGCCAAACCGAAGGAGATGGAGCAAAAAGTCACTGGACCTTTTTTGTAGTTTACTTCATTCCTGACCATGAATTTTTCGTCAGATTGAAGTTAGCTCCAACGGTTCGCCCGCTATCGGGCTTCAAATGAAAGCCTGCAAGGGCAAAACAGGGGTCCGTTCGGGAATTTTTTTGAGGGGTTTAAAAGTAAAAAACTCCGGATTTCAGACTTTTCCCGGAGGTTTGAAGATACGTGCGACGTGCGTGCAAAATTTCACGTCTCCAGCACTTCTAGAAGTATGTTAGAATTAGTATTACCTATGTGTCAGTCAGTGAGTCAGTTACACATGCGGCTGTATATATATGGGATAACCGTTAGAGATACGACAAAAAGTGACTGGACCTTTCTTGTTGGAAATTTAATTTTGTCTTTCGATTGTGCCCTCAGATCTGATCTACGACCTATGGTTTAGCCAGAAATGAGCTCGGGAGAAAAGTCTGCACGGGTCAGCTATCTTGAATTGTTTAGTATAAACATAATAAAAACCGACCTCAAGGCAGTATTTTAAGTCGAACAGGGGGTTTAATATCACCAGGAGACCATCTAGTCAAGGCGAGAAATTCCCTGGGTGGGTGATTAATGTTAAGGAGGTTAAGACAAGAGGGGGTTTAATTTCGTCAGGATATTGTCTGGTCATATGAACAACTTCCCAGGGGGGGTTAACGTTACCGGGGGATAAGTCTCCAGGGGGTTATCTGGTCATACCAGGATCTTCCCAGGGGGGGGGTTAAGAGATTTGGTGACTGGTAAAATTCGGACATGAGGTCATGGCAGGAAATTCCCTGGGGGGGTTTAATGTTACCAGGGGGGTTAACACATCAGGGGGTTGAATGTACAGGAGGTTATCAGGTCATACCAGGAAATCCCCGGGGGGGGGGTTAATATTACCGGGGGTTAATGACACACTTGGGCCTTTTTTAGAGGGTATTGTGTCTGTGAACATAAGAAATATTCCTCTGTCCCTATCTACTATTGACGCTTAGCTAACGCTCAGCCAACTCCCGAAGTCACTGAACCTTTTCTGTAGATCACGTGATTTCCTAAATCCCGTTTAAAATTTGTTTTGAGTTACGACCAACCGTTTAGCCGCTATCAAGCCCGGAATGTAAATTTTTAGGCGAAAATGTCCAATATTTTCACTTAATCGCGTTTTGCGGTCAAACTAAGGGAAATATAGTAAAAAGTCACTGGACCTTTTTTGTAGGTCATCTTATTTCCTAAATAAAACGTTAGTCTTATTTTGACCTCCGACCAATGGTTTCGCCGCTATCGACCCCAAAAACAAAAGTTTCGCGTAAAAGTTACAACAAAATTGTACATAATCACGTTTTTCGGCCAAACCAATCGAGATAGGGCAAAAGATTACTGGACCTTTTCTGTAGATCGCGCAATTTGCTAATTAGATGGGTCAATCAGATTTGAGCTACGACCAACGGTTTCGGCCGCTATCGGGCTTGAAACATTATTTTTTATCGAAAAAATCTCTGGAATTTCAAATGTTCGAGCGTTTTGTCGCTTAACCATGGAAGATAGAGCAAAAAGTCATTAGACCTTTTTTGTAGTTCACTTCATTCCTGACCATGAATTTTCCGTCAGATCTGAGCTAGCTCCAACGGTTCGCCCGCTATCGGGCTTACAAAAAATGCCTGCAGGGGTGAAGAATGCGCGATTTTTTGGGAATTTTTTTGAGGGGTTGAAAATGAAAAATTCTCACTTTTCGGGATTTTCCTGGTGGTTACACGTGGAAAGCTATCTGTGTACCAAATTTCAAGACTCTAACTCATCTGGAAGTAGGTTAGAATTAGTATACGTGAGTGAGTCAGTCAGTCAGTTACACATGCGGTTGTATATATATTAGACTCGCCTTCGGCTCGCTGGGGGCTACGCCCCCAGGCCCCCATGATGTACGCTTGCAAATTCGGGGATGAGCGGTTAAATTTACGCCTGTAAATTCGAGGATAAGAGAGATTTGTTGATTGGTAATATTCGGACATGAGGCAATGCTAGGAAATTCCCTGAGGGGGGGTTTTAATGTTAACTGGGGTTAAGACATCAGGGGGTTATCTGGTCATACTAGGAACTTCCCAAGGGGGGTTAAGAGATTTGGTGAGTGGTAAAATTCGGACATGAGATCATGCCAGGAAATTCCCTGGGGGGGGTTTAAAGTTACCAGGGGGGTTAACACATCAGGGCGTTTAATTTACTCAGGAGGTTATCTGAGGCCCCCTTTCGGGTATTAGCCAAATTCGGGGATAAGAATGATTTGGTGATAGGTAAAATTCGGACATTATGTCATACCAGGAAATTCCCAGGGGGAGGTTGTAACGTTACCGGGGGTTAAGGCATCAAGGGTGATCTGGTCATAAAAGGAACTTCCCAGGGGGGGTTAAGAGATTTGGTTATTGGTAAAATTCGGACATGAGGTCATGCCAGGAAATTCCCTAGGGGGGGTTAACGTTACCGGGGGATAAGACACCAGGGGGTTGTCTGGTCTTACCAGGAACTTGTCAGGGGGGGGTTAAGAGATTTGGTTATTGGTAAAATTCGGACATGAGGTCATGCCAGGAAATTGCCTAGGGGGGGTTAACGTTACCGGGGGATAAGACACCAGGGGGTTGTCTGGTCTTACCAGGAACTTGCCAGGGGGGGGGGGTTAAGAGATTTGGTTATTGGTAAATTTCGGATATGAGGTCATGCCAGGAAATTCCCGGGGGGTTACCACAGGGGGTTTAATGTACTCAGGAGGTTATCTGGTCATACTAGGAAATCCCGGGGGGGGGGGGTTAATGTTAGCGGGGGTTAATGGCACACCCCAGGCCCCCTTTTGGGGTGTTGGTCAAATTCGGGGATAAGCGGAATTCGAAATAGTATTAGACCTATTATTTTGAATTTTCCAGTTTTTATCAAAGTTTTGAATGTAAGGCCATTTTGTGGCTTAACCGTTAGAGATACGACAAAAAGTGACTGAACCTTTCTTGTCGGAAATTTAATTTTGTCTTTCGATTGTGCCGTCAGATTTGATCTACGACCTATGGTTTAGTCGGTACAACGCTTGGAATAAATGTCTGCACTGGTCAGCTATGGTGTAAACAGATTTAGTGTAAATAAATTAATAACTACCTTTATCAGATTATTAAGTTAAACAGGGGGTTTAATTTAATCAGGAGTTCATCAACCAGGAAATTCCCGGGAGAGGGATTAATGTTCTCGGGAATTATAAGAACGCGTGGTACTTTTCTTGGAAATGTGTGTCTGGGCCACGAGGATATGTGTACAGTATTTTTGATGAAAATAAAACGTTGATCAGGGGGTTTAAATTACTTCGGAAATCATAATTCCATACCTGATTGTTGATAAGGAATCACTATTTCATTAAATTAATTAAAAAGCACTCTGTCCCTATCTACTTTTGAAGCTTCACTAACGCTCAGCCAACTTCCGATGTGGAGGGGGGGATATAGTCACTTGTTACCGTAGTAATACAAGGTCAATCTGGAACCAGCATGAATCGCACTAATTATAGTTGCAAAATTTAAAACACCTAAAATTGACGACAAAGAATTAGCCATTTATAGCATTTATGAGGCTTACGGAAAGATAAACGACAGAAAGCTGCTGAACCTTTTCTTTAGATCCTATGAATAGCTAATTATGAAACATTATATATTTAAGCTAGGACCAACGGTTCGCCCAATATCGAGCCCGAAAGGTAAGTTCTTAAGTGAAATTTTTAACATAATCACGTTTTACGGCTACACCATGGAATATAGAGTAAAACGTCACTAGACCTTTTTTGTAGACCACATTGTTGCGTATTAAAATGCGATTTTTATTCTACCCTAACTTCAAAGGTTCCGCTAACACAGAACCCAGAAAACAATATCACACGTAAAACGCAAAAAATCTATACTTTAAAATGCATTATGCGGCCAAACCGTTAATGATAGGGCAAAATGTTACTGAACCTTTTTTGTAGATCACGCAATTTTCTAAATCCTATTGAAAATTTGTTTTCAGCTACGACCAACTGTTTTAGCCGCTATCGAGCCCGAAAGGTAAATTTTTAGGCGAAAATTTCAAAATATTTTAATGTAATCGCGTTTTGCGGCCAAACCGAAGGAGATGGAGCAAAAAGTCACTGGACCTTTTTTGTAGTTTACTTCATTCCTGACCATGAATTTTTCGTCAGATTGAAGTTAGCTCCAACGGTTCGCCCGCTATCGGGCTTCAAATGAAAGCCTGCAAGGGCAAAACAGGGGTCCGTTCGGGAATTTTTTTGAGGGGTTTAAAAGTAAAAAACTCCGGATTTCAGACTTTTCCCGGAGGTTTGAAGATACGTGCGACGTGCGTGCAAAATTTCACGTCTCCAGCACTTCTAGAAGTATGTTAGAATTAGTATTACCTATGTGTCAGTCAGTGAGTCAGTTACACATGCGGCTGTATATATATGGGATAACCGTTAGAGATACGACAAAAAGTGACTGGACCTTTCTTGTTGGAAATTTAATTTTGTCTTTCGATTGTGCCCTCAGATCTGATCTACGACCTATGGTTTAGCCAGAAATGAGCTCGGGAGAAAAGTCTGCACGGGTCAGCTATCTTGAATTGTTTAGTATAAACATAATAAAAACCGACCTCAAGGCAGTATTTTAAGTCGAACAGGGGGTTTAATATCACCAGGAGACCATCTAGTCAAGGCGAGAAATTCCCTGGGTGGGTGATTAATGTTAAGGAGGTTAAGACAAGAGGGGGTTTAATTTCGTCAGGATATTGTCTGGTCATATGAACAACTTCCCAGGGGGGGTTAACGTTACCGGGGGATAAGTCTCCAGGGGGTTATCTGGTCATACCAGGATCTTCCCAGGGGGGGGGTTAAGAGATTTGGTGACTGGTAAAATTCGGACATGAGGTCATGGCAGGAAATTCCCTGGGGGGGTTTAATGTTACCAGGGGGGTTAACACATCAGGGGGTTGAATGTACAGGAGGTTATCAGGTCATACCAGGAAATCCCCGGGGGGGGGGTTAATATTACCGGGGGTTAATGACACACTTGGGCCTTTTTTAGAGGGTATTGTGTCTGTGAACATAAGAAATATTCCTCTGTCCCTATCTACTATTGACGCTTAGCTAACGCTCAGCCAACTCCCGAAGTCACTGAACCTTTTCTGTAGATCACGTGATTTCCTAAATCCCGTTTAAAATTTGTTTTGAGTTACGACCAACCGTTTAGCCGCTATCAAGCCCGGAATGTAAATTTTTAGGCGAAAATGTCCAATATTTTCACTTAATCGCGTTTTGCGGTCAAACTAAGGGAAATATAGTAAAAAGTCACTGGACCTTTTTTGTAGGTCATCTTATTTCCTAAATAAAACGTTAGTCTTATTTTGACCTCCGACCAATGGTTTCGCCGCTATCGACCCCAAAAACAAAAGTTTCGCGTAAAAGTTACAACAAAATTGTACATAATCACGTTTTTCGGCCAAACCAATCGAGATAGGGCAAAAGATTACTGGACCTTTTCTGTAGATCGCGCAATTTGCTAATTAGATGGGTCAATCAGATTTGAGCTACGACCAACGGTTCGGCCGCTATCGGGCTTGAAACATTATTTTTATCGAAAAAATCTCTGGAATTTCAAATGTTCGAGCGTTTTGTCGCTTAACCATGGAAGATAGAGCAAAAAGTCATTAGACCTTTTTTGTAGTTCACTTCATTCCTGACCATGAATTTTCCGTCAGATCTGAGCTAGCTCCAACGGTTCGCCCGCTATCGGGCTTACAAAAAATGCCTGCAGGGGTGAAGAATGCGCGATTTTTTGGGAATTTTTTTTGAGGGGTTGAAAATGAAAAATTCTCACTTTTCGGGATTTTCCTGGTGGTTACACGTGGAAAGCTATCTGTGTACCAAATTTCAAGACTCTAACTCATCTGGAAGTAGGTTAGAATTAGTATACGTGAGTGAGTCAGTCAGTTACACATGCGGTTGTATATATATTAGACTCGCCTTCGGCTCGCTGGGGGCTACGCCCCCAGGCCCCCATGATGTACGCTTGCAAATTCGGGGATGAGCGGTTAAATTTACGCCTGTAAATTCGAGGATAAGAGAGATTTGTTGATTGGTAATATTCGGACATGAGGCAATGCTAGGAAATTCCCTGAGGGGGGGTTTTAATGTTAACTGGGGTTAAGACATCAGGGGGTTATCTGGTCATACTAGGAACTTCCCAAGGGGGGTTAAGAGATTTGGTGAGTGGTAAAATTCGGACATGAGATCATGCCAGGAAATTCCCTGGGGGGGGTTTAAAGTTACCAGGGGGGTTAACACATCAGGGCGTTTAATTTACTCAGGAGGTTATCTGAGGCCCCCTTTCGGGTATTAGCCAAATTCGGGGATAAGAATGATTTGGTGATAGGTAAAATTCGGACATTATGTCATACCAGGAAATTCCCAGGGGGAGGTTGTAACGTTACCGGGGGTTAAGGCATCAAGGGTGATCTGGTCATAAAAGGAACTTCCCAGGGGGGGTTAAGAGATTTGGTTATTGGTAAAATTCGGACATGAGGTCATGCCAGGAAATTCCCTAGGGGGGGTTAACGTTACCGGGGGATAAGACACCAGGGGGTTGTCTGGTCTTACCAGGAACTTGTCAGGGGGGGGTTAAGAGATTTGGTTATTGGTAAAATTCGGACATGAGGTCATGCCAGGAAATTGCCTAGGGGGGGGTTAACGTTACCGGGGGATAAGACACCAGGGGGTTGTCTGGTCTTACCAGGAACTTGCCAGGGGGGGGGGGTTAAGAGATTTGGTTATTGGTAAATTTCGGATATGAGGTCATGCCAGGAAATTCCCGGGGGGGTTACCACAGGGGGTTTAATGTACTCAGGAGGTTATCTGGTCATACTAGGAAATCCCGGGGGGGGGGTTAATGTTAGCGGGGGTTAATGGCACACCCCAGGCCCCCTTTTGGGGTGTTGGTCAAATTCGGGGATAAGCGGAATTCGAAATAGTATTAGACCTATTATTTTGAATTTTCCAGTTTTTATCAAAGTTTTGAATGTAAGGCCATTTTGTGGCTTAACCGTTAGAGATACGACAAAAAGTGACTGAACCTTTCTTGTCGGAAATTTAATTTTGTCTTTCGATTGTGCCGTCAGATTTGATCTACGACCTATGGTTTAGTCGGTACAACGCTTGGAATAAATGTCTGCACTGGTCAGCTATGGTGTAAACAGATTTAGTGTAAATAAATTAATAACTACCTTTATCAGATTATTAAGTTAAACAGGGGGTTTAATTTAATCAGGAGTTCATCAACCAGGAAATTCCCGGGAGAGGGATTAATGTTCTCGGGAATTATAAGAACGCGTGGTACTTTTCTTGGAAATGTGTGTCTGGGCCACGAGGATATGTGTACAGTATTTTTGATGAAAATAAAACGTTGATCAGGGGGTTTAAATTACTTCGGAAATCATAATTCCATACCTGATTGTTGATAAGGAATCACTATTTCATTAAATTAATTAAAAAGCACTCTGTCCCTATCTACTTTTGAAGCTTCACTAACGCTCAGCCAACTTCCGATGTGGAGGGGGGGATATAGTCACTTGTTACCGTAGTAATACAAGGTCAATCTGGAACCAGCATGAATCGCACTAATTATAGTTGCAAAATTTAAAACACCTAAAATTGACGACAAAGAATTAGCCATTTATAGCATTTATGAGGCTTACGGAAAGATAAACGACAGAAAGCTGCTGAACCTTTTCTTTAGATCCTATGAATAGCTAATTATGAAACATTATATATTTAAGCTAGGACCAACGGTTCGCCCAATATCGAGCCCGAAAGGTAAGTTCTTAAGTGAAATTTTTAACATAATCACGTTTTAACGGCTACACCATGGAATATAGAGTAAAACGTCACTAGACCTTTTTTGTAGACCACATTGTTGCGTATTAAAATGCGATTTTTATTCTACCCTAACTTCAAAGGTTCCGCTAACACAGAACCCAGAAAACAATATCACACGTAAAACGCAAAAAATCTATACTTTAAAATGCATTATGCGGCCAAACCGTTAATGATAGGGCAAAATGTTACTGAACCTTTTTTGTAGATCACGCAATTTTCTAAATCCTATTGAAAATTTGTTTTCAGCTACGACCAACTGTTTAGCCGCTATCGAGCCCGAAAGGTAAATTTTTAGGCGAAAATTTCAAAATATTTTAATGTAATCGCGTTTTGCGGCCAAACCGAAGGAGATGGAGCAAAAAGTCACTGGACCTTTTTTGTAGTTTACTTCATTCCTGACCATGAATTTTTCGTCAGATTGAAGTTAGCTCCAACGGTTTCGCCCGCTATCGGGCTTCAAATGAAAGCCTGCAAGGGCAAAACAGGGGTCCGTTCGGGAATTTTTTTGAGGGGTTTAAAAGTAAAAAACTCCGGATTTCAGACTTTTCCCGGAGGTTTGAAGATACGTGCGACGTGCGTGCAAAATTTCACGTCTCCAGCACTTCTAGAAGTATGTTAGAATTAGTATTACCTATGTGTCAGTCAGTGAGTCAGTTACACATGCGGCTGTATATATATGGGATAACCGTTAGAGATACGACAAAAAGTGACTGGACCTTTCTTGTTGGAAATTTAATTTTGTCTTTCGATTGTGCCCTCAGATCTGATCTACGACCTATGGTTTAGCCAGAAATGAGCTCGGGAGAAAAGTCTGCACGGGTCAGCTATCTTGAATTGTTTAGTATAAACATAATAAAAACCGACCTCAAGGCAGTATTTTAAGTCGAACAGGGGGTTTAATATCACCAGGAGACCATCTAGTCAAGGCGAGAAATTCCCTGGGTGGGTGATTAATGTTAAGGAGGTTAAGACAAGAGGGGGTTTAATTTCGTCAGGATATTGTCTGGTCATATGAACAACTTCCCAGGGGGGGTTAACGTTACCGGGGGATAAGTCTCCAGGGGGTTATCTGGTCATACCAGGATCTTCCCAGGGGGGGGGTTAAGAGATTTGGTGACTGGTAAAATTCGGACATGAGGTCATGGCAGGAAATTCCCTGGGGGGGTTTAATGTTACCAGGGGGGTTAACACATCAGGGGGTTGAATGTACAGGAGGTTATCAGGTCATACCAGGAAATCCCCGGGGGGGGGTTAATATTACCGGGGGTTAATGACACACTTGGGCCTTTTTTAGAGGGTATTGTGTCTGTGAACATAAGAAATATTCCTCTGTCCCTATCTACTATTGACGCTTAGCTAACGCTCAGCCAACTCCCGAAGTCACTGAACCTTTTCTGTAGATCACGTGATTTCCTAAATCCCGTTTAAAATTTGTTTTGAGTTACGACCAACCGTTTAGCCGCTATCAAGCCCGGAATGTAAATTTTTAGGCGAAAATGTCCAATATTTTCACTTAATCGCGTTTTGCGGTCAAACTAAGGGAAATATAGTAAAAAGTCACTGGACCTTTTTTGTAGGTCATCTTATTTCCTAAATAAAAACGTTAGTCTTATTTTGACCTCCGACCAATGGTTTCGCCGCTATCGACCCCAAAAACAAAAGTTTCGCGTAAAAGTTACAACAAAATTGTACATAATCACGTTTTTCGGCCAAACCAATCGAGATAGGGCAAAAGATTACTGGACCTTTTCTGTAGATCGCGCAATTTGCTAATTAGATGGGTCAATCAGATTTGAGCTACGACCAACGGTTCGGCCGCTATCGGGCTTGAAACATTATTTTTATCGAAAAAATCTCTGGAATTTCAAATGTTCGAGCGTTTTGTCGCTTAACCATGGAAGATAGAGCAAAAAGTCATTAGACCTTTTTTGTAGTTCACTTCATTCCTGACCATGAATTTTCCGTCAGATCTGAGCTAGCTCCAACGGTTCGCCCGCTATCGGGCTTACAAAAAAATGCCTGCAGGGGTGAAGAATGCGCGATTTTTTGGGAATTTTTTTGAGGGGTTGAAAATGAAAAATTCTCACTTTTCGGGATTTTCCTGGTGGTTACACGTGGAAAGCTATCTGTGTACCAAATTTCAAGACTCTAACTCATCTGGAAGTAGGTTAGAATTAGTATACGTGAGTGAGTGAGTGAGTCAGTCAGTCAGTTACACATGCGGTTGTATATATATTAGACTCGCCTTCGGCTCGCTGGGGGCTACGCCCCCAGGCCCCCATGATGTACGCTTGCAAATTCGGGGATGAGCGGTTAAATTTACGCCTGTAAATTCGAGGATAAGAGAGATTTGTTGATTGGTAATATTCGGACATGAGGCAATGCTAGGAAATTCCCTGAGGGGGGGTTTTAATGTTAACTGGGGTTAAGACATCAGGGGGTTATCTGGTCATACTAGGAACTTCCCAAGGGGGGTTAAGAGATTTGGTGAGTGGTAAAATTCGGACATGAGATCATGCCAGGAAATTCCCTGGGGGGGGTTTAAAGTTACCAGGGGGGTTAACACATCAGGGCGTTTAATTTACTCAGGAGGTTATCTGAGGCCCCCTTTCGGGTATTAGCCAAATTCGGGGATAAGAATGATTTGGTGATAGGTAAAATTCGGACATTATGTCATACCAGGAAATTCCCAGGGGGAGGTTGTAACGTTACCGGGGGTTAAGGCATCAAGGGTGATCTGGTCATAAAAGGAACTTCCCAGGGGGGGTTAAGAGATTTGGTTATTGGTAAAATTCGGACATGAGGTCATGCCAGGAAATTCCCTAGGGGGGGTTAACGTTACCGGGGGATAAGACACCAGGGGGTTGTCTGGTCTTACCAGGAACTTGTCAGGGGGGGGTTAAGAGATTTGGTTATTGGTAAAATTCGGACATGAGGTCATGCCAGGAAATTGCCTAGGGGGGGTTAACGTTACCGGGGGATAAGACACCAGGGGGTTGTCTGGTCTTACCAGGAACTTGCCAGGGGGGGGGGTTAAGAGATTTGG
Organism: Homalodisca vitripennis; assembly: GCF_021130785.1. NCBI lineage: Eukaryota > Metazoa > Arthropoda > Insecta > Hemiptera > Cicadellidae > Homalodisca > Homalodisca vitripennis. Next base: position 27,551 of record NW_025777561.1, on the reverse strand, counting down.
TTATTGGTAAATTTCGGATATGAGGTCATGCCAGGAAATTCCCGGGGGGGTTACCACAGGGGGTTTAATGTACTCAGGAGGTTATCTGGTCATACTAGGAAATCCCGGGGGGGGGGTTAATGTTAGCGGGGGTTAATGGCACACCCCAGGCCCCCTTTTGGGGTGTTGGTCAAATTCGGGGATAAGCGGAATTCGAAATAGTATTAGACCTATTATTTTGAATTTTCCAGTTTTTATCAAAGTTTTGAATGTAAGGCCATTTTGTGGCTTAACCGTTAGAGATACGACAAAAAGTGACTGAACCTTTCTTGTCGGAAATTTAATTTTGTCTTTCGATTGTGCCGTCAGATTTGATCTACGACCTATGGTTTAGTCGGTACAACGCTTGGAATAAATGTCTGCACTGGTCAGCTATGGTGTAAACAGATTTAGTGTAAATAAATTAATAACTACCTTTATCAGATTATTAAGTTAAACAGGGGGTTTAATTTAATCAGGAGTTCATCAACCAGGAAATTCCCGGGAGAGGGATTAATGTTCTCGGGAATTATAAGAACGCGTGGTACTTTTCTTGGAAATGTGTGTCTGGGCCACGAGGATATGTGTACAGTATTTTTGATGAAAATAAAACGTTGATCAGGGGGTTTAAATTACTTCGGAAATCATAATTCCATACCTGATTGTTGATAAGGAATCACTATTTCATTAAATTAATTAAAAAGCACTCTGTCCCTATCTACTTTTGAAGCTTCACTAACGCTCAGCCAACTTCCGATGTGGAGGGGGGGATATAGTCACTTGTTACCGTAGTAATACAAGGTCAATCTGGAACCAGCATGAATCGCACTAATTATAGTTGCAAAATTTAAAACACCTAAAATTGACGACAAAGAATTAGCCATTTATAGCATTTATGAGGCTTACGGAAAGATAAACGACAGAAAGCTGCTGAACCTTTTCTTTAGATCCTATGAATAGCTAATTATGAAACATTATATATTTAAGCTAGGACCAACGGTTCGCCCAATATCGAGCCCGAAAGGTAAGTTCTTAAGTGAAATTTTTAACATAATCACGTTTTACGGCTACACCATGGAATATAGAGTAAAACGTCACTAGACCTTTTTTGTAGACCACATTGTTGCGTATTAAAATGCGATTTTTATTCTACCCTAACTTCAAAGGTTCCGCTAACACAGAACCCAGAAAACAATATCACACGTAAAACGCAAAAAATCTATACTTTAAAATGCATTATGCGGCCAAACCGTTAATGATAGGGCAAAAATGTTACTGAACCTTTTTTGTAGATCACGCAATTTTCTAAATCCTATTGAAAATTTGTTTTCAGCTACGACCAACTGTTTAGCCGCTATCGAGCCCGAAAGGTAAATTTTTAGGCGAAAATTTCAAAATATTTTAATGTAATCGCGTTTTGCGGCCAAACCGAAGGAGATGGAGCAAAAAGTCACTGGACCTTTTTTGTAGTTTACTTCATTCCTGACCATGAATTTTTCGTCAGATTGAAGTTAGCTCCAACGGTTCGCCCGCTATCGGGCTTCAAATGAAAGCCTGCAAGGGCAAAACAGGGGTCCGTTCGGGAATTTTTTTGAGGGGTTTAAAAGTAAAAAACTCCGGATTTCAGACTTTTCCCGGAGGTTTGAAGATACGTGCGACGTGCGTGCAAAATTTCACGTCTCCAGCACTTCTAGAAGTATGTTAGAATTAGTATTACCTATGTGTCAGTCAGTGAGTCAGTTACACATGCGGCTGTATATATATGGGATAACCGTTAGAGATACGACAAAAAGTGACTGGACCTTTCTTGTTGGAAATTTAATTTTGTCTTTCGATTGTGCCCTCAGATCTGATCTACGACCTATGGTTTAGCCAGAAATGAGCTCGGGAGAAAAGTCTGCACGGGTCAGCTATCTTGAATTGTTTAGTATAAACATAATAAAAACCGACCTCAAGGCAGTATTTTAAGTCGAACAGGGGGTTTAATATCACCAGGAGACCATCTAGTCAAGGCGAGAAATTCCCTGGGTGGGTGATTAATGTTAAGGAGGTTAAGACAAGAGGGGGTTTAATTTCGTCAGGATATTGTCTGGTCATATGAACAACTTCCCAGGGGGGGTTAACGTTACCGGGGGATAAGTCTCCAGGGGGTTATCTGGTCATACCAGGATCTTCCCAGGGGGGGGGTTGTTAAGAGATTTGGTGACTGGTAAAATTCGGACATGAGGTCATGGCAGGAAATTCCCTGGGGGGGTTTAATGTTACCAGGGGGGTTAACACATCAGGGGGTTGAATGTACAGGAGGTTATCAGGTCATACCAGGAAATCCCCGGGGGGGGGGTTAATATTACCGGGGGTTAATGACACACTTGGGCCTTTTTTAGAGGGTATTGTGTCTGTGAACATAAGAAATATTCCTCTGTCCCTATCTACTATTGACGCTTAGCTAACGCTCAGCCAACTCCCGAAGTCACTGAACCTTTTCTGTAGATCACGTGATTTCCTAAATCCCGTTTAAAATTTGTTTTGAGTTACGACCAACCGTTTAGCCGCTATCAAGCCCGGAATGTAAATTTTTAGGCGAAAATGTCCAATATTTTCACTTAATCGCGTTTTGCGGTCAAACTAAGGGAAATATAGTAAAAAGTCACTGGACCTTTTTTGTAGGTCATCTTATTTCCTAAATAAAACGTTAGTCTTATTTTGACCTCCGACCAATGGTTTCGCCGCTATCGACCCCAAAAACAAAAGTTTCGCGTAAAAGTTACAACAAAATTGTACATAATCACGTTTTTCGGCCAAACCAATCGAGATAGGGCAAAAGATTACTGGACCTTTTCTGTAGATCGCGCAATTTGCTAATTAGATGGGTCAATCAGATTTGAGCTACGACCAACGGTTCGGCCGCTATCGGGCTTGAAACATTATTTTTATCGAAAAAATCTCTGGAATTTCAAATGTTCGAGCGTTTTGTCGCTTAACCATGGAAGATAGAGCAAAAAGTCATTAGACCTTTTTTGTAGTTCACTTCATTCCTGACCATGAATTTTCCGTCAGATCTGAGCTAGCTCCAACGGTTCGCCCGCTATCGGGCTTACAAAAAATGCCTGCAGGGGTGAAGAATGCGCGATTTTTTGGGAATTTTTTTGAGGGGTTGAAAATGAAAAATTCTCACTTTTCGGGATTTTCCTGGTGGTTACACGTGGAAAGCTATCTGTGTACCAAATTTCAAGACTCTAACTCATCTGGAAGTAGGTTAGAATTAGTATACGTGAGTGAGTCAGTCAGTTACACATGCGGTTGTATATATATTAGACTCGCCTTCGGCTCGCTGGGGGCTACGCCCCCAGGCCCCCATGATGTACGCTTGCAAATTCGGGGATGAGCGGTTAAATTTACGCCTGTAAATTCGAGGATAAGAGAGATTTGTTGATTGGTAATATTCGGACATGAGGCAATGCTAGGAAATTCCCTGAGGGGGGGTTTTAATGTTAACTGGGGTTAAGACATCAGGGGGTTATCTGGTCATACTAGGAACTTCCCAAGGGGGGTTAAGAGATTTGGTGAGTGGTAAAATTCGGACATGAGATCATGCCAGGAAATTCCCTGGGGGGGGTTTAAAGTTACCAGGGGGGTTAACACATCAGGGCGTTTAATTTACTCAGGAGGTTATCTGAGGCCCCCTTTCGGGTATTAGCCAAATTCGGGGATAAGAATGATTTGGTGATAGGTAAAATTCGGACATTATGTCATACCAGGAAATTCCCAGGGGGAGGTTGTAACGTTACCGGGGGTTAAGGCATCAAGGGTGATCTGGTCATAAAAGGAACTTCCCAGGGGGGTTAAGAGATTTGGTTATTGGTAAAATTCGGACATGAGGTCATGCCAGGAAATTCCCTAGGGGGGGTTAACGTTACCGGGGGATAAGACACCAGGGGGTTGTCTGGTCTTACCAGGAACTTGTCAGGGGGGGGTTAAGAGATTTGGTTATTGGTAAAATTCGGACATGAGGTCATGCCAGGAAATTGCCTAGGGGGGGTTAACGTTACCGGGGATAAGACACCAGGGGGTTGTCTGGTCTTACCAGGAACTTGCCAGGGGGGGGGGTTAAGAGATTTGGTTATTGGTAAATTTCGGATATGAGGTCATGCCAGGAAATTCCCGGGGGGGTTACCACAGGGGGTTTAATGTACTCAGGAGGTTATCTGGTCATACTAGGAAATCCCGGGGGGGGGTTAATGTTAGCGGGGGTTAATGGCACACCCCAGGCCCCCTTTTGGGGTGTTGGTCAAATTCGGGGATAAGCGGAATTCGAAATAGTATTAGACCTATTATTTTGAATTTTCCAGTTTTTATCAAAGTTTTGAATGTAAGGCCATTTTGTGGCTTAACCGTTAGAGATACGACAAAAAGTGACTGAACCTTTCTTGTCGGAAATTTAATTTTGTCTTTCGATTGTGCCGTCAGATTTGATCTACGACCTATGGTTTAGTCGGTACAACGCTTGGAATAAATGTCTGCACTGGTCAGCTATGGTGTAAACAGATTTAGTGTAAATAAATTAATAACTACCTTTATCAGATTATTAAGTTAAACAGGGGGTTTAATTTAATCAGGAGTTCATCAACCAGGAAATTCCCGGGAGAGGGATTAATGTTCTCGGGAATTATAAGAACGCGTGGTACTTTTCTTGGAAATGTGTGTCTGGGCCACGAGGATATGTGTACAGTATTTTTGATGAAAATAAAACGTTGATCAGGGGGTTTAAATTACTTCGGAAATCATAATTCCATACCTGATTGTTGATAAGGAATCACTATTTCATTAAATTAATTAAAAAGCACTCTGTCCCTATCTACTTTTGAAGCTTCACTAACGCTCAGCCAACTTCCGATGTGGAGGGGGGGATATAGTCACTTGTTACCGTAGTAATACAAGGTCAATCTGGAACCAGCATGAATCGCACTAATTATAGTTGCAAAATTTAAAACACCTAAAATTGACGACAAAGAATTAGCCATTTATAGCATTTATGAGGCTTACGGAAAGATAAACGACAGAAAGCTGCTGAACCTTTTCTTTAGATCCTATGAATAGCTAATTATGAAACATTATATATTTAAGCTAGGACCAACGGTTCGCCCAATATCGAGCCCGAAAGGTAAGTTCTTAAGTGAAATTTTTAACATAATCACGTTTTACGGCTACACCATGGAATATAGAGTAAAACGTCACTAGACCTTTTTTGTAGACCACATTGTTGCGTATTAAAATGCGATTTTTATTCTACCCTAACTTCAAAGGTTCCGCTAACACAGAACCCAGAAAACAATATCACACGTAAAACGCAAAAAATCTATACTTTAAAATGCATTATGCGGCCAAACCGTTAATGATAGGGCAAAATGTTACTGAACCTTTTTTGTAGATCACGCAATTTTCTAAATCCTATTGAAAATTTGTTTTCAGCTACGACCAACTGTTTAGCCGCTATCGAGCCCGAAAGGTAAATTTTTAGGCGAAAATTTCAAAATATTTTAATGTAATCGCGTTTTGCGGCCAAACCGAAGGAGATGGAGCAAAAAGTCACTGGACCTTTTTTGTAGTTTACTTCATTCCTGACCATGAATTTTTCGTCAGATTGAAGTTAGCTCCAACGGTTCGCCCGCTATCGGGCTTCAAATGAAAGCCTGCAAGGGCAAAACAGGGGTCCGTTCGGGAATTTTTTTGAGGGGTTTAAAAGTAAAAAACTCCGGATTTCAGACTTTTCCCGGAGGTTTGAAGATACGTGCGACGTGCGTGCAAAATTTCACGTCTCCAGCACTTCTAGAAGTATGTTAGAATTAGTATTACCTATGTGTCAGTCAGTGAGTCAGTTACACATGCGGCTGTATATATATGGGATAACCGTTAGAGATACGACAAAAAGTGACTGGACCTTTCTTGTTGGAAATTTAATTTTGTCTTTCGATTGTGCCCTCAGATCTGATCTACGACCTATGGTTTAGCCAGAAATGAGCTCGGGAGAAAAGTCTGCACGGGTCAGCTATCTTGAATTGTTTAGTATAAACATAATAAAAACCGACCTCAAGGCAGTATTTTAAGTCGAACAGGGGGTTTAATATCACCAGGAGACCATCTAGTCAAGGCGAGAAATTCCCTGGGTGGGTGATTAATGTTAAGGAGGTTAAGACAAGAGGGGGTTTAATTTCGTCAGGATATTGTCTGGTCATATGAACAACTTCCCAGGGGGGGTTAACGTTACCGGGGGATAAGTCTCCAGGGGGTTATCTGGTCATACCAGGATCTTCCCAGGGGGGGGGTTAAGAGATTTGGTGACTGGTAAAATTCGGACATGAGGTCATGGCAGGAAATTCCCTGGGGGGGTTTAATGTTACCAGGGGGGTTAACACATCAGGGGGTTGAATGTACAGGAGGTTATCAGGTCATACCAGGAAATCCCCGGGGGGGGGGTTAATATTACCGGGGGTTAATGACACACTTGGGCCTTTTTTAGAGGGTATTGTGTCTGTGAACATAAGAAATATTCCTCTGTCCCTATCTACTATTGACGCTTAGCTAACGCTCAGCCAACTCCCGAAGTCACTGAACCTTTTCTGTAGATCACGTGATTTCCTAAATCCCGTTTAAAATTTGTTTTGAGTTACGACCAACCGTTTAGCCGCTATCAAGCCCGGAATGTAAATTTTTAGGCGAAAATGTCCAATATTTTCACTTAATCGCGTTTTGCGGTCAAACTAAGGGAAATATAGTAAAAAGTCACTGGACCTTTTTTGTAGGTCATCTTATTTCCTAAATAAAACGTTAGTCTTATTTTGACCTCCGACCAATGGTTTCGCCGCTATCGACCCCAAAAACAAAAGTTTCGCGTAAAAGTTACAACAAAATTGTACATAATCACGTTTTTTCGGCCAAACCAATCGAGATAGGGCAAAAGATTACTGGACCTTTTCTGTAGATCGCGCAATTTGCTAATTAGATGGGTCAATCAGATTTGAGCTACGACCAACGGTTCGGCCGCTATCGGGCTTGAAACATTATTTTTATCGAAAAAATCTCTGGAATTTCAAATGTTCGAGCGTTTTGTCGCTTAACCATGGAAGATAGAGCAAAAAGTCATTAGACCTTTTTTGTAGTTCACTTCATTCCTGACCATGAATTTTCCGTCAGATCTGAGCTAGCTCCAACGGTTCGCCCGCTATCGGGGCTTACAAAAAATGCCTGCAGGGGTGAAGAATGCGCGATTTTTTGGGAATTTTTTTGAGGGGTTGAAAATGAAAAATTCTCACTTTTCGGGATTTTCCTGGTGGTTACACGTGGAAAGCTATCTGTGTACCAAATTTCAAGACTCTAACTCATCTGGAAGTAGGTTAGAATTAGTATACGTGAGTGAGTCAGTCAGTTACACATGCGGTTGTATATATATTAGACTCGCCTTCGGCTCGCTGGGGGCTACGCCCCCAGGCCCCCATGATGTACGCTTGCAAATTCGGGGATGAGCGGTTAAATTTACGCCTGTAAATTCGAGGATAAGAGAGATTTGTTGATTGGTAATATTCGGACATGAGGCAATGCTAGGAAATTCCCTGAGGGGGGGTTTTAATGTTAACTGGGGTTAAGACATCAGGGGGTTATCTGGTCATACTAGGAACTTCCCAAGGGGGGTTAAGAGATTTGGTGAGTGGTAAAATTCGGACATGAGATCATGCCAGGAAATTCCCTGGGGGGGGTTTAAAGTTACCAGGGGGGTTAACACATCAGGGCGTTTAATTTACTCAGGAGGTTATCTGAGGCCCCCTTTCGGGTATTAGCCAAATTCGGGGATAAGAATGATTTGGTGATAGGTAAAATTCGGACATTATGTCATACCAGGAAATTCCCAGGGGGAGGTTGTAACGTTACCGGGGGTTAAGGCATCAAGGGTGATCTGGTCATAAAAGGAACTTCCCAGGGGGGTTAAGAGATTTGGTTATTGGTAAAATTCGGACATGAGGTCATGCCAGGAAATTCCCTAGGGGGGGTTAACGTTACCGGGGGATAAGACACCAGGGGGTTGTCTGGTCTTACCAGGAACTTGTCAGGGGGGGGTTAAGAGATTTGGTTATTGGTAAAATTCGGACATGAGGTCATGCCAGGAAATTGCCTAGGGGGGGTTAACGTTACCGGGGGATAAGACACCAGGGGGTTGTCTGGTCTTACCAGGAACTTGCCAGGGGGGGGGGTTAAGAGATTTGGTTATTGGTAAATTTCGGATATGAGGTCATGCCAGGAAATTCCCGGGGGGGTTACCACAGGGGGTTTAATGTACTCAGGAGGTTATCTGGTCATACTAGGAAATCCCGGGGGGGGGGTTAATGTTAGCGGGGGTTAATGGCACACCCCAGGCCCCCTTTTGGGGTGTTGGTCAAATTCGGGGATAAGCGGAATTCGAAATAGTATTAGACCTATTATTTTGAATTTTCCAGTTTTTATCAAAGTTTTGAATGTAAGGCCATTTTGTGGCTTAACCGTTAGAGATACGACAAAAAGTGACTGAACCTTTCTTGTCGGAAATTTAATTTTGTCTTTCGATTGTGCCGTCAGATTTGATCTACGACCTATGGTTTAGTCGGTACAACGCTTGGAATAAATGTCTGCACTGGTCAGCTATGGTGTAAACAGATTTAGTGTAAATAAATTAATAACTACCTTTATCAGATTATTAAGTTAAACAGGGGGTTTAATTTAATCAGGAGTTCATCAACCAGGAAATTCCCGGGAGAGGGATTAATGTTCTCGGGAATTATAAGAACGCGTGGTACTTTTCTTGGAAATGTGTGTCTGGGCCACGAGGATATGTGTACAGTATTTTTGATGAAAATAAAACGTTGATCAGGGGGTTTAAATTACTTCGGAAATCATAATTCCATACCTGATTGTTGATAAGGAATCACTATTTCATTAAATTAATTAAAAAGCACTCTGTCCCTATCTACTTTTGAAGCTTCACTAACGCTCAGCCAACTTCCGATGTGGAGGGGGGGATATAGTCACTTGTTACCGTAGTAATACAAGGTCAATCTGGAACCAGCATGAATCGCACTAATTATAGTTGCAAAATTTAAAACACCTAAAATTGACGACAAAGAATTAGCCATTTATAGCATTTATGAGGCTTACGGAAAGATAAACGACAGAAAGCTGCTGAACCTTTTCTTTAGATCCTATGAATAGCTAATTATGAAACATTATATATTTAAGCTAGGACCAACGGTTCGCCCAATATCGAGCCCGAAAGGTAAGTTCTTAAGTGAAATTTTTAACATAATCACGTTTTACGGCTACACCATGGAATATAGAGTAAAACGTCACTAGACCTTTTTTGTAGACCACATTGTTGCGTATTAAAATGCGATTTTTATTCTACCCTAACTTCAAAGGTTCCGCTAACACAGAACCCAGAAAACAATATCACACGTAAAACGCAAAAAATCTATACTTTAAAATGCATTATGCGGCCAAACCGTTAATGATAGGGCAAAATGTTACTGAACCTTTTTTGTAGATCACGCAATTTTCTAAATCCTATTGAAAATTTGTTTTCAGCTACGACCAACTGTTTTAGCCCGCTATCGAGCCCGAAAGGTAAATTTTTAGGCGAAAATTTCAAAATATTTTAATGTAATCGCGTTTTGCGGCCAAACCGAAGGAGATGGAGCAAAAAGTCACTGGACCTTTTTTTGTAGTTTACTTCATTCCTGACCATGAATTTTTCGTCAGATTGAAGTTAGCTCCAACGGTTCGCCCGCTATCGGGCTTCAAATGAAAGCCTGCAAGGGCAAAACAGGGGTCCGTTCGGGAATTTTTTTGAGGGGTTTAAAAGTAAAAAACTCCGGATTTCAGACTTTTCCCGGAGGTTTGAAGATACGTGCGACGTGCGTGCAAAATTTCACGTCTCCAGCACTTCTAGAAGTATGTTAGAATTAGTATTACCTATGTGTCAGTCAGTGAGTCAGTTACACATGCGGCTGTATATATATGGGATAACCGTTAGAGATACGACAAAAAGTGACTGGACCTTTCTTGTTGGAAATTTAATTTTGTCTTTCGATTGTGCCCTCAGATCTGATCTACGACCTATGGTTTAGCCAGAAATGAGCTCGGGAGAAAAGTCTGCACGGGTCAGCTATCTTGAATTGTTTAGTATAAACATAATAAAAACCGACCTCAAGGCAGTATTTTAAGTCGAACAGGGGGTTTAATATCACCAGGAGACCATCTAGTCAAGGCGAGAAATTCCCTGGGTGGGTGATTAATGTTAAGGAGGTTAAGACAAGAGGGGGTTTAATTTCGTCAGGATATTGTCTGGTCATATGAACAACTTCCCAGGGGGGGTTAACGTTACCGGGGGATAAGTCTCCAGGGGGTTATCTGGTCATACCAGGATCTTCCCAGGGGGGGGGTTAAGAGATTTGGTGACTGGTAAAATTCGGACATGAGGTCATGGCAGGAAATTCCCTGGGGGGGTTTAATGTTACCAGGGGGGTTAACACATCAGGGGGTTGAATGTACAGGAGGTTATCAGGTCATACCAGGAAATCCCCGGGGGGGGGGGGTTAATATTACCGGGGGTTAATGACACACTTGGGCCTTTTTTTAGAGGGTATTGTGTCTGTGAACATAAGAAATATTCCTCTGTCCCTATCTACTATTGACGCTTAGCTAACGCTCAGCCAACTCCCGAAGTCACTGAACCTTTTCTGTAGATCACGTGATTTCCTAAATCCCGTTTAAAATTTGTTTTGAGTTACGACCAACCGTTTAGCCGCTATCAAGCCCGGAATGTAAATTTTTAGGCGAAAATGTCCAATATTTTCACTTAATCGCGTTTTGCGGTCAAACTAAGGGAAATATAGTAAAAAGTCACTGGACCTTTTTTTGTAGGTCATCTTATTTCCTAAATAAAACGTTAGTCTTATTTTGACCTCCGACCAATGGTTTTCGCGCCGCTATCGACCCCAAAAACAAAAGTTTCGCGTAAAAGTTACAACAAAATTGTACATAATCACGTTTTTCGGCCAAACCAATCGAGATAGGGCAAAAGATTACTGGACCTTTTCTGTAGATCGCGCAATTTGCTAATTAGATGGGTCAATCAGATTTGAGCTACGACCCAACGGTTCGGCCGCTATCGGGCTTGAAACATTATTTTTATCGAAAAAATCTCTGGAATTTCAAATGTTCGAGCGTTTTGTCGCTTAACCATGGAAGATAGAGCAAAAAGTCATTAGACCTTTTTTTGTAGTTCACTTCATTCCTGACCATGAATTTTCCGTCAGATCTGAGCTAGCTCCAACGGTTCGCCCGCTATCGGGCTTACAAAAAATGCCTGCAGGGGTGAAGAATGCGCGATTTTTTGGGAATTTTTTTGAGGGGTTGAAAATGAAAAATTCTCACTTTTCGGGATTTTCCTGGTGGTTACACGTGGAAAGCTATCTGTGTACCAAATTTCAAGACTCTAACTCATCTGGAAGTAGGTTAGAATTAGTATACGTGAGTGAGTCAGTCAGTTACACATGCGGTTGTATATATATTAGACTCGCCTTCGGCTCGCTGGGGGCTACGCCCCCAGGCCCCCATGATGTACGCTTGCAAATTCGGGGATGAGCGGTTAAATTTACGCCTGTAAATTCGAGGATAAGAGAGATTTGTTGATTGGTAATATTCGGACATGAGGCAATGCTAGGAAATTCCCTGAGGGGGGGTTTTAATGTTAACTGGGGTTAAGACATCAGGGGGTTATCTGGTCATACTAGGAACTTCCCAAGGGGGGTTAAGAGATTTGGTGAGTGGGTAAAATTCGGACATGAGATCATGCCAGGAAATTCCCTGGGGGGGGTTTAAAGTTACCAGGGGGGTTAACACATCAGGGCGTTTAATTTACTCAGGAGGTTATCTGAGGCCCCCTTTCGGGTATTAGCCAAATTCGGGGATAAGAATGATTTGGTGATAGGTAAAATTCGGACATTATGTCATACCAGGAAATTCCCAGGGGGAGGTTGTAACGTTACCGGGGGTTAAGGCATCAAGGGTGATCTGGTCATAAAAGGAACTTCCCAGGGGGGGTTAAGAGATTTGGTTATTGGTAAAATTCGGACATGAGGTCATGCCAGGAAATTCCCTAGGGGGGGTTAACGTTACCGGGGGATAAGACACCAGGGGGTTGTCTGGTCTTACCAGGAACTTGTCAGGGGGGGGTTAAGAGATTTGGTTATTGGTAAAATTCGGACATGAGGTCATGCCAGGAAATTGCCTAGGGGGGGTTAACGTTACCGGGGGATAAGACACCAGGGGGTTGTCTGGTCTTACCAGGAACTTGCCAGGGGGGGGGGTTAAGAGATTTGGTTATTGGTAAATTTCGGATATGAGGTCATGCCAGGAAATTCCCGGGGGGGTTACCACAGGGGGTTTAATGTACTCAGGAGGTTATCTGGTCATACTAGGAAATCCCGGGGGGGGGGTTAATGTTAGCGGGGGTTAATGGCACACCCCAGGCCCCCTTTTGGGGTGTTGGTCAAATTCGGGGATAAGCGGAATTCGAAATAGTATTAGACCTATTATTTTGAATTTTCCAGTTTTTATCAAAGTTTTGAATGTAAGGCCATTTTGTGGCTTAACCGTTAGAGATACGACAAAAAGTGACTGAACCTTTCTTGTCGGAAATTTAATTTTGTCTTTCGATTGTGCCGTCAGATTTGATCTACGACCTATGGTTTAGTCGGTACAACGCTTGGAATAAATGTCTGCACTGGTCAGCTATGGTGTAAACAGATTTAGTGTAAATAAATTAATAACTACCTTTATCAGATTATTAAGTTAAACAGGGGGTTTAATTTAATCAGGAGTTCATCAACCAGGAAATTCCCGGGAGAGGGATTAATGTTCTCGGGAATTATAAGAACGCGTGGTACTTTTCTTGGAAATGTGTGTCTGGGCCACGAGGATATGTGTACAGTATTTTTGATGAAAATAAAACGTTGATCAGGGGGTTTAAATTACTTCGGAAATCATAATTCCATACCTGATTGTTGATAAGGAATCACTATTTCATTAAATTAATTAAAAAGCACTCTGTCCCTATCTACTTTTGAAGCTTCACTAACGCTCAGCCAACTTCCGATGTGGAGGGGGGGATATAGTCACTTGTTACCGTAGTAAATACAAGGTCAATCTGGAACCAGCATGAATCGCACTAATTATAGTTTGCAAAATTTAAAACACCTAAAATTGACGACAAAGAATTAGCCATTTATAGCATTTATGAGGCTTACGGAAAGATAAACGACAGAAAGCTGCTGAACCTTTTCTTTAGATCCTATGAATAGCTAATTATGAAACATTATATATTTAAGCTAGGACCAAACGGTTCGCCCAATATCGAGCCCGAAAGGTAAGTTCTTAAGTGAAATTTTTAACATAATCACGTTTTACGGCTTACACCATGGAATATAGAGTAAAACGTCACTAGACCTTTTTTTGTAGACCACATTGTTGCGTATTAAAATGCGATTTTTATTCTACCCTAACTTCAAAGGTTTCCGCTAACACAGAACCCAGAAAACAATATCACACGTAAAAACGCAAAAAAATCTATACTTTAAAATGCATTATGCGGCCAAACCGTTAATGATAGGGCAAAATGTTACTGAACCTTTTTTGTAGATCACCGCAATTTTCTAAATCCTATTGAAAATTTGTTTTTCAGTCTACGACCAACTGTTTAGCCGCTATCGAGCCCGAAAGGTAAATTTTTAGGCGAAAATTTCAAAATATTTTAATGTAATCGCGTTTTGCGGCCAAACCGAAGGAGATGGAGCAAAAAGTCCACTGGACCTTTTTTGTAGTTTACTTCATTCCTGACCATGAATTTTTCGTCAGATTGAAGTTAGCTCCAACGGTTCGCCCGCTATCGGGCTTCAAATGAAAGCCTGCAAGGGCAAAACAGGGGTCCGTTCGGGAATTTTTTTGAGGGGTTTAAAAAGTAAAAAACTCCGGATTTCAGACTTTTCCCGGAGGTTTGAAGATACGTGCGACGTGCGTGCAAAATTTCACGTCTCCAGCACTTCTAGAAGTATGTTAGAATTAGTATTACCTATGTGTCAGTCAGTGAGTCAGTTACACATGCGGCTGTATATATATGGGATAACCGTTAGAGATACGACAAAAAGTGACTGGACCTTTCTTGTTGGAAAATTTAATTTTGTCTTTCGATTGTGCCCTCAGATCTGATCTACGACCTATGGTTTAGCCAGAAATGAGCTCGGGAGAAAAAGTCTGCACGGGTCAGCTATCTTGAATTGTTTAGTATAAACATAATAAAAACCGACCTCAAGGCAGTATTTTAAGTCGAACAGGGGTTTAATATCACCAGGAGACCATCTAGTCAAGGCGAGAAATTCCCTGGGTGGGTGATTAATGTTAAGGAGGTTAAGACAAGAGGGGGTTTAATTTCGTCAGGATATTGTCTGGTCATATGAACAACTTCCCAGGGGGGGTTAACGTTACCGGGGGATAAGTCTCCAGGGGGTTATCTGGTCATACCAGGATCTTCCCAGGGGGGGGTTAAGAGATTTGGTGACTGGTAAAATTCGGACATGAGGTCATGGCAGGAAATTCCCTGGGGGGGTTTAATGTTACCAGGGGGGTTAACACATCAGGGGGTTGAATGTACAGGAGGTTATCAGGTCATACCAGGAAATCCCCGGGGGGGGGTTAATATTACCGGGGGTTAATGACACACTTGGGCCTTTTTTAGAGGGTATTGTGTCTGTGAACATAAGAAATATTCCTCTGTCCCTATCTACTATTGACGCTTAGCTAACGCTCAGCCAACTCCCGAAGTCACTGAACCTTTTCTGTAGATCACGTGATTTCCTAAATCCCGTTTAAAATTTGTTTTGAGTTACGACCAACCGTTTAGCCGCTATCAAGCCCGGAATGTAAATTTTTAGGCGAAAATGTCCAATATTTTCACTTTAATCGCGTTTTGCGGTCAAACTAAGGGAAATATAGTAAAAAGTCACTGGACCTTTTTTGTAGGTCATCTTATTTCCTAAATAAAACGTTAGTCTTATTTTGACCTCCGACCAATGGTTTCGCCGCTATCGACCCCAAAAACAAAAGTTTTCGCGTAAAAGTTACAACAAAATTGTACATAATCACGTTTTTCGGCCAAACCAATCGAGATAGGGCAAAAGATTACTGGACCTTTTCTGTAGATCGCGCAATTTGCTAATTAGATGGGTCAATCAGATTTGAGCTACGACCAACGGTTCGGCCGCTATCGGGCTTGAAACATTATTTTTATCGAAAAAATCTCTGGAATTTCAAATGTTCGAGCGTTTTGTCGCTTAACCATGGAAGATAGAGCAAAAAAGTCATTAGACCTTTTTTGTAGTTCACTTCATTCCTGACCATGAATTTTCCGTCAGATCTGAGCTAGCTCCAACGGTTCGCCCGCTATCGGGCTTACAAAAAATGCCTGCAGGGTGAAGAATGCGCGATTTTTTGGGAATTTTTTTGAGGGGTTGAAAATGAAAAATTCTCACTTTTCGGGATTTTCCTGGTGGTTACACGTGGGAAAGCTATCTGGTGTACCAAATTTCAAGTCTCTAACTCATCTGGAAGTAGGTTAGAATTAGTATACGTGAGTGAGTGAGTGAGTGAGTCAGTCAGTCAGTTACACATGCGGTTGTATATATATTAGACTCGCCTTCGGCTCGCTGGGGGCTACGCCCCCAGGCCCCCATGATGTACGCTTGCAAATTCGGGGATGAGCGGTTAAATTTACGCCTGGTAAATTCGAGGATAAGAGAGATTTGTTGATTGGGTAATATTCGAACATGAGGCAATGCTAGGAAATTCCCTGAGGGGGGGTTTTAATGTTAACTGGGGTTAAGACATCAGGGGGTTATCTGGTCATACTAGGAACTCTCCCAAGGGGGGTTAAGAGATTTGGTGAGTGGTAAAAATTCGGACATGAGATCATGCCAGGAAATTCCCTGGGGGGGGTTTAAAGTTACCAGGGGGGTTAACACATCAGGGCGTTTAATTTACTCAGGAGGTTATCTGAGGCCCCCCCCTTTCGGGTATTAGCCAAATTCGGGGATAAGAATGATTTGGTGTGATAGGTAAAATTCGGACATTATGTCATACCAGGAAATTCCCAGGGGGAGGTTGTAACGTTACCGGGGGTTAAGGCATCAAGGGTGATCTGGTCATAAAAGGAACTTCCCAGGGGGGGTTAAGAGATTTGGTTATTGGTAAAATTCGGACATGAGGTCATGCCAGGAAATTCCCTAGGGGGGGTTAACGTTACCGGGGGATAAGACACCAGGGGGTTGTCTGGTCTTACCAGGAACTTGTCAGGGGGGGGTTAAGAGATTTGGTTATTGGTAAAATTCGGACATGAGGTCATGCCAGGAAATTGCCTAGGGGGGGTTAACGTTACCGGGGGATAAGACACCAGGGGGTTGTCTGGTCTTACCAGGAACTTGCCAGGGGGGGGGTTAAGAGATTTGGTTATTGGTAAATTTCGGTATATGAGGTCATGCCAGGAAATTCCCGGGGGGTTACCACAGGGGGTTTAATGTACTCAGGAGGTTATCTGGTCATACTAGGAAATCCCGGGGGGGGGGGTTAATGTTAGCGGGGGTTAAATGGCACACCCCAGGCCCCCTTTTGGGGTGTTGGTCAAATTCGGGGATAAGCGGAATTCGAAATAGTATTAGACCTATTATTTTGAATTTTCCCAGTTTTTATCAAAGTTTTGAATGTAAGGCCATTTTGTGGCTTAAACCGTTTAGAGATACGACAAAAAGTGACTGAACCTTTCTTGTCGGAAATTTAATTTTGTCTTTCGATTGTGCCGTCAGATTTGATCTACGACCTATGGTTTAGTCGGGTACAACGCTTGGAATAAATGTCCTGCACTGGTCAGCTATGGTGTAAACAGATTTAGTGTAAATAAATTAATAACTACCTTTATCAGATTATTAAGTTAAACAGGGGGTTTTAATTTAATCAGGAGTTCATCAACCAGGAAATTCCCGGGAGAGGGATTAATGTTCTCGGAATTATAAGAACGCGTGGTACTTTTCTTGGAAATGTGTGTCTGGGCCACGAGGATATGTGTACAGTATTTTTGATGAAAATAAAACGTTGATCAGGGGGTTTAAATTACTTCGGAAATCATAATTCCATACCTGATTGTTGATAAGGAATCACTATTTCATTAAATTAATTAAAAAGCACTCTGTCCCTATCTACTTTTGAAGCTTCACTAACGCTCAGCCAACTTCCGATGTGGAAGGGGGGGATATAGTCACTTGTTACCGTAGTAATACAAGGTCAATCTGGAACCAGCATGAATCGCACTAATTATAGTTGCAAAATTTAAAACACCTAAAATTGACGACAAAGAATTAGCCATTTATAGCATTTATGAGGCTTACGGAAAGATAAACGACAGGAAAGCTGCTGAACCTTTTCTTTAGATCCTATGAATAGCTAATTATGAAACATTATATATTTAAGCTAGGACCAACGGTTTCGCCCAATATCGAGCCCGAAAGGTAAGTTCTTAAGTGAAATTTTTTAACATAATCACGTTTTACGGCTACACCATGGAATATAGAGTAAAACGTCACTAGACCTTTTTTGTAGACCACATTGTTGCGTATTAAAATGCGATTTTTATTCTACCCTAACTTCAAAGGTTCCGCTAACACAGAACCCAGAAAACAATATCACACGTAAAAACGCAAAAAATCTATACTTTTTAAAATGCATTATGCGGCCAAACCGTTAATGATAGGGCAAAATGTTACTGAACCTTTTTTGTAGAATCACGCAATTTTCTAAATCCTATTGAAAATTTATTTTCAGCTACGACCAACTGTTTAGCCGCTATCGAGCCCGAAAGGTAAATTTTTAGGCGAAAATTTCAAAAATATTTTAATGTAATCGCGTTTTGCGGCCAAACCGAAGGAGATGGAGCAAAAAAGTCACTGGACCTTTTTTGTAGTTTACTTCATTCCTGACCATGAATTTTTCGTCAGATTGAAGTTAGCTCCAACGGTTCGCCCGCTATCGGGCTTCAAATGAAAGCCTGCAAGGGCAAAACAGGGGTCCGTTTCGGGAATTTTTTTGAGGGGTTTAAAAGTAAAAAACTCCGGATTTCAGACTTTTCCCGGAGGTTTGAAGATACGATGCGACGTGCGTGCAAAATTTCACGTCTCCAGCACTTCTAGAAGTATGTTAGAATTAGTATTACCTATGTGTCAGTCAGTGAGTCAGTTACACATGCGGCTGTATATATATGGGATAACCGTTAGAGATACGACAAAAAGTGGACTGGACCTTTCTTGTTGGAAATTTAATTTTGTCTTTCGATTGTGCCCTCAGATCTGATCTACGACCTATGGTTTAGCCAGAAATGAGCTCGGGAGAAAAGTCTGCACGGGTCAGCTATCTTGAATTGTTTAGTATAAACATAATAAAAACCGACCTCAAGGCAGTATTTTAAGTCGAACAGGGGGTTTAATATCACCAGGAGACCATCTAGTCAAGGCGAGAAATTCCCTGGGTGGGTGATTAATGTTAAGGAGGTTAAGACAAGAGGGGGTTTAATTTCGTCAGGATATTGTCTGGTCATATGAACAACTTCCCAGGGGGGGTTAACGTTACCGGGGGATAAGTCTCCAGGGGGTTATCTGGTCATACCAGGATCTTCCAAGGGGGGGGTTAAGAGATTTGGTGACTGGTAAAATTCGGACATGAGGTCATGGCAGGAAATTCCGTGGGGGGGTTTAATGTTACCAGGGGGGTTAACACATCAGGGGGTTGAATGTACAGGAGGTTATCAGGTCATACCAGGAAATCCCCGGGGGGGGGGGGTTAATATTACCGGGGTTTAATGACACACTTGGGCCTTTTTTAGAGGGTATTGTGTCTGTGAACATAAGAAATATTCCTCTGTCCCTATCTACTATTGACGCTTAGCTAACGCTCAGCCAACTCCCGAAGTCACTGAACCTTTTCTGTAGATCACGTGATTTCCTAAATCCCGTTTAAAATTTGTTTTGAGTTACGACCAACCGTTTAGCCGCTATCAAGCCCGAATGTAAATTTTTAGGCGAAAATGTCCAATATTTTCACTTAATCGCGTTTTGCGGTCAAACTAAGGGAAATATAGTAAAAAGTCACTGGACCTTTTTTGTAGGTCATCTTATTTCCTAAATAAAACGTTAGTCTTATTTTGACCTCCTGACCAATGGTTTCGCCGCTATCGACCCCAAAAACAAAAGTTTCGCGTAAAAGTTACAACAAAATTGTACATAATCACGTTTTTCGGCCAAACCAATCGAGATAGGGCAAAAGATTACTGGACCTTTTCTGTAGATCGCGCAATTTGCTAATTAGATGGGTCAATCAGATTTGAGCTACACCAACGGTTCGGCCGCTATCGGCTTGAAACATTATTTTTATCGAAAAAATCTCTGGAATTTCAAATGTTCGAGCGTTTTGTCGCTTAAAAACTACCCATGGAAGATTGAGAGCAAAAAGTCGATTAGACCCTTTTTTGGTTATAGTTCACTTCATTCCTGACTCCATGAATTTTTCCGTCAGAATACCCGAGCTAGCTCCAAACGGTTCGCCCGCTATCTGTCCGGGCTTGACCTAAAAAAATGCCTGCAGAGAGGGTGAAGAACATGCGCGATTTTTTGGGAAATTTTTTTTGAGGGGTTGAAAATGAAAAAATTCTCTACTTTTCCTCGGGATGTTTCCTGGTGAGTTACACGTGGACAAGACTATCTGTGTACTCCAAAATTCATCAAGTCTCTAACATCATACTGGAAGTAGGTTAGAATTAGTATTACCGTGAGTGAAAAGTGTGTGGAGTGAGTCAGTCAGTCAGTTTAACACATGCGGTTGTTATATATATTAGAATTACAAACCAAAGAATATAAATTCTTACACATTTATTAGCGTTTTTGGTTCAAATCCTTGGAAACAGTCGGGTCATAAATACCATTATTCAGTCCTTTAAAAAGCCCTTTGCATCCTTTGCTATGAGAAATTACACATACAACTCGGAGTCCACGTAGTTCTCAGTCTTGGATCATTCAATTGAACGGTTCATTTTCTTTTATCTGAAATAAATTTTTTAAGTTCTCGGTAAGAAATGAAGTTTCATGAAACATTTAAAATCACAAAATACGAATACTTTATCGAAAATATTTTATACAACATTATATACCTTAGTTTTTGAATTTATGTTTAGTTTCATACACAGCAACAAGTAACTAAAACAACACCTATACAATGGTGTTGTATGCATTGGGATCAGTTAGGGTTTACATATTACGTACATACGTTGGAATCATTTATGATTGTATTGAAGTATAGAAATTGATTACAAATGTATTTATTAATACTATTTTTATCGTTAATAACCATGGTTATAACCTATAAGACGTGCTTACTGGGTACTTGACAATACGAAATTTCTTGTAGTATATTATTGTACAAAATTATTTCGAACAGTGTGAGCTCGTGAACCAATGTTAATACGTATTTCACTTATCAGCTCATATCAATCCCCATGCAGGTGAACAATGTATTTATATAAAATTAAATCTATTATTAGAACTTAATTTTTTTCCTTACGTTGTGAAAATTGAGCTTCATGTTCAACTAATCAAGTCTATATTTCAGTTTGTTGTTGTGTAGTTGTAAACACGGCAGACCAGAAAAACAATCTCTCCAGCCCGTTCACGTGATTTATGTTAAGTCCTAATTCCAACCACTGACAACAATCGTATTACGGCCAGAAACTGGAATGGGTGGCATAAAACTTGAAAAATAGGAATGGCCTAATTAGGCCCAGCTAACCACTAAATAAATCTGCTGTTTCTTAATATTTTGTTTTTTTTATTCTCTTATAGTTATTGTTTTGTATGCTGTGGTAATAGATTTTAACAAAAAATATGGTTTTTAAATGCCTATTAATAGCTCTTAATTCTTAGAATATGCATTAAAACGTTTTATTTCAATTAGATGAGTTTTAGATGATTAACAAAGATGAGTTGACATACATCGAAAAAAGTATTATCTGTCATTATCTTTAGTAGCACCTAATAGCCCGTACACGATACTATTTAATTCATTTTTTAACGTTTCTTTACCAGAATGTCTTTAACACTTAATAATAAATTGTCAGCTGTATTTTACGCCGATGACATTGAAAAGTATAAACAAAAGAAGTCTCTGTACGAACAAAGAAAAGTTATTATTCTAATAAAAAAATATGTTGTTCTAATAAAACACATTCATCAGTGCCTAAAATCGTTATTCCATTAAACCTTTTCCTAGTTTAATACAGATCACACCCCCCGGGTTTTCCTGTTAAGTTTGAAAATTAAAATATAAAAGTCTGGGAAATGTGGTCTCGCCATAGTTGGTAAAACCTTGTAGAGACTGAAATTGAGGATGTGACGACATTTCTCTTTCACAGTCTTCTCCAATCACAATGTCAAACCTCATTATTGCTTTTATATCCTCTTTAAAACATCTCTGAACATTCAAAGAGACATGTATAATGAGACATGTATAAATATGCAAAGTTGTATTTAGTAGGTTTCTTTTAATAATGCAATTTAAATCCTTTATTCAATAGATCAAATCAAATCCAAATCAAATTATTTTATTGTCGTAGACATTATTACATGCATAGACATTGTCAATAAGCCGAAATACTACTCTTTGTCACAATAATTAGAGACAAATTATAGTTTGAGTTAACTTAAAATATACTGAACCAGTTACAAATTACAAATTATGCCTTCCAGTTGGATCAATATCGTAAATAAACTATTAAATAATCAACAAACTATTTACAATAACATATATATAATAACAAAAATTATAAACATATGGTTAAAATCGAAGGGTAACAATAACAGGACAAAAATTACATTAAAAAGTTGTGTCAGAAAGCTCTAGGAATTCATTAAAACCATAAAAAGGGATTTTTTAAAAGCCAATAATTTAATTTTTTTAGGAATACCTGTTGCGGGTATTTATTTATATTGGAAACTAATTTATTATACACTTTCTTACACATTACAACATGACTTTTTTAAAACTTACTTAAACGACAGTGCTGAAAACTAATTTTTATTTTTATTGCGGTATTGAATGAGTGTATATTTTCATTTAGGACCATGTCAGGTAGTTTTTTTAAGGAATAGACAGCCAGTTCAAATATGTAAAGGTTAATTACTGTATTTATTTCTAATCTTTTAAAAATAGGCTTACAATGATCAGATGGATTTGAACCGTCAATTATTCTAACGACTTTCTTTTGCAATTTTAAAATTTCTATAATTCTTGAAGAGTTGCCCCACACAAGTAAGCAATACTTAATTATTGATTGGAAAAAAGCAAAGTAAGCCATTCTAATATATTCAGATGTTACACAATTTTTCAATCGTCCCAACAAATATACAACTCTAGATAGCCTAGTTTTGATATAGTCTATATGAGTACTCCATTTAAGCCGATGATCAACACTTATACCTAAAAAACTTAGTACTCAGTAACTGTTTCCATTTCCACTAGTCCTTCATCATACGGCCTTAAAGAAAAAATTATATTTTCAGTTTTATTTTTATTTAATAGATAACCGTTAGCTCTAAACCAGTTTCCCGATTCTTCCATTGAGTTATTTACCAAATTTTTTAAGTCTAGGAGGCTACTGGAAACATTTACAAATGATGTATCATCAGCGTAAAGAAGAGTATTACTAGTAACATTGTGAGATAAATCATTAATACTAATTAAAAATAACAAAGGTCCCAGGACAGATCCCTGGGGAACACCAAACCTCAAGTAAACTTCTTGTGACTGTTCACCATCAATGCACACTACCTGCCTTCTATTCCTAAGATAAGACTCAAAAGAGTCTCAGAGAGACACCCTGGAAGCCATAGAAATTCAAACTTTGATAAAAGGTCTGAATGGTCAACACTGTCAAAGGCCTTACTCAGGTCACAAAAGGTGACCTGAGCAAAGGACCTTGCCTCAAAGGCCTGCAAGATTTGTGATACTAATTCTTCAATAGCATCCAGAGTACTCTTTAACCGCTCCTAAAGCCAAACTGAAAGCTGGACAAAATATCATTTGTTTCTAAAAACAATATAAACCTGGTTATAAATTATGACTTCAATCACTTTTGATAGTACAGGTACAAGAGAAATTAGGACGATAGCTTTCTGGTTTATCTTTGGGTCCCTTCTTAAAAAACAGGAAAAACTCTAGAAATTTTTAGCTCCTCCGGGAAAATCCCTTCTTGTAACATACTATTTACACAAATTGCTAAAGGACTTGAAATGCTTGGAATTATTTGCTTCAAGAAATTATTTGACATGTTGTAAAAATCATTACTGTTAGAGTTACTGAGATGTTTAACAGCCTTTAAGACATCATATGATGTAACAGTTTTCCACTCAAACAAACACATATTATCAGGCCTATAACTAGGACGTCTTAAGCTTACATTTCTGACCAAGATTTTCAGCCCCTATAACGGGCTGTGCAATATCTCTTTTGATTTTCTCTACAGCATCAATGCAAAAATTATTAAACATATTTGGTTCAATCAATGGTTTGCCTTCACTTGAAAGATTAAAATTTTTCTTAATTAAAGCCCAAGCTGTCTTACATTTATTTTTGCTACACTCTATCAACTTACTATTATGAGCAACTTTAGCAGCAGAAATCTTAAGTCTATACTCTTTTTTTAAAAACCAGCAGCTGACCTTTTACTAATGTGCTTCCTGTGTTTTTAAACAGATAGTCAAGAGACAACAATTTTTCCTTCATTGTAACTAGTTCAGGTGTGTACCAATTACAAATTTGTTTTTCTGCTACTTGCTTTAGATTTATGAGGTTTTTAATTGTAAGAAAAAATTAACAATATCATTTAAAGTTGAGAAAAAATATTTAAACATTGTTGCTGCATTGCAAAAATATTGAGGAGAGAGGAAATACCAGTTGACTAGATTCAGTTTCTCTATTATATTATAAACACAGTGCTTGGTTAGCACCAATTAAAAAGAGTTATTGTTCTCAAAGGAATTAGTTGAGGCCTCCAATGGCGCAAAATGATCAATGGCCTTGAGTCCTATAACCAAGCCATCGTGGTCCGAATAAGGGAAGCTCTTAATATTACACAATATTCCATCAGAGTTACAGTTAACAAAAACATTATCTAGGCAACTGTTACCTCTCGTTGGACTAGAGTTTAAGCAGTAACAATTAAACTGCCGAAGTAAGTTGAGGAAATCAGCAACTGTCGCCTTTGTGGTAGTTATATCAAAGTCTCCATTGAGTGTCACCTCCAGCCAAGATTATGTGATCCTTCCATTTTGACAGGTAGGTCAACAAGGCTTCCAATGTTCTTAGAAACTCCGCCGGGTCAGATGCAGGAGAGCGGTAAATGCAGACAACAATGATCTTGAACTTATCCAAGATTACCGCCGCCACCTCAAAATGCAGCTCCGTTGAGAATGAATCTACATCTAGTGTTCTTGCGTCGAGATGATTGGCAATAAAGATTCCCACTCCTCCTCTGATACGACCAACTCTACAATAGTGAGCAGCACAATAAAAACCTTCAGGGTGAGAACTAACCAGCTCATCCTGACACATCCAATGTTCCGTCATACATATAAACACAATAGGCATTTGGCTTATCTTACCACTTGATATATAGTCCTCCAAAAGATTAGTTTTATTTCTAAAACCTTGGATGTTAATAAACAAGAATCCCAGAGGAAATAATTCACCACTTAATCCTGCAAGGCTAGAGTTCGAGTACTCTAACCTCTCTGATGGCCTAAAAAATGTCCCCGATGTTGCTTCCGTAGTGGGATATATTCTTTAACAAGTATTCCTTCATCCCAGAACTCTGGATCCATGATTTGGTCTACTGCAGAGTCATTAACACCTATTTTGAAAGATTTATATGTGTCATATTTCGTTTCTATGTTCAAAGCATAAAAAGTCGTCGATTTGTGAGTCTTTTAAGTAGGATTCAAATATTTTCCTTAGTAACACTAGTGTCTAGTCGAGAAATAAACACCCATGATCCCTCTTACTTGCAGTTTTGAGCTTTGTGCCAGATCCAGTTTTTTTCCCAAAGATAGGCCTAGAAGCCAATGCTTCTCGTGACGTTGCATTACTTATGCTTTTTTCTGTTCTGAGCACGATTCATCGCAGATCGCCTTTTCCGTGAGACATAGACCTCAAAGTTACTTTCAATTTCACAATTCTCGTTAACTTTGTTGTCTTCATCAGTCCTTACTATTTAAAACACTGTTTCTAATTATTCTAGAATAGGTTATATTTTTATTGTCAATCTGTTTTTCTTCCACTTCAGCAGATCTACTTGGTCCCTGGCACAGAGTACGAGCAGAGGAGTTAGTTCTTTTTATTATTGGATATATCAGTGTTTTTATGAATACGATAGGTGTTTTCCTTTAAAGGAGGAAACTCGGTTGTATTGGGTTCATGCATACTGTCCATGATCTTTATACCCCAGGTTTTACTTACTAAGGTATTTAAAGCTTTATGGCTTGCTTTTACCTCCACCAACTCAGTGTTAAGTTTTTGATAATTGGAGGTGAGGTTATCTATCCTTCCACATAGTGCAACATTGTTTCTTGCTCTGGTTTTCCAATTCTGTCAGCACCACATTAATTATACTATGCCAATCACAACCATCGTCAATTTTTGTTGATTTTCGAAAGAGCTATTTCCAGTTTGACTTCATCAGTCAGCACAAAACCATTTAAAAAACCTTGTTCCGGCAATGTCATTTATTCGCACAGCCCGTAGGTTTCATTGTCTCAATGTTTTACACATTCATGGGGTGGTTACCTATAACTGGCGCAGAGCAAACCCGTCACAACCTATAGCCATTTTCATTGCAAAATAATAGCGTCTTTACATTTTCCACAGAAATTCTTTGGTCCTGTTGAAACGTCAACGGGATAATTCTGTTTCGTATCGGTATACTAGAACTGCGACTCTTCATAATCTTTAACATCGCCGAGGTTGGTAAAGCACAGAAAAATGACACAGCGAACACCACCCTCAAGTTAACAGAAGGTGTGGAGTTATATTTGATTAACATAGATTTTGGATGATAAGCACCGCTATACAATTTTATTTGTCTGAAATATCAATAATAATTGTCATTATCATGTTTTAAACACAGAAATTATTAAAAAACCACCTATTTTACTAGTTATGATTATGGAATAAAATTATGTGTCCACATTAAATATCAATATTAGTTATGAGAGGCACTGGAATTATAAGATTTCTTTCTTTATTTTTATATATACAGAGGGTGCAGATTTAAATAAGAATAAAATAAAAATAAATCAAATAATAAACAACGTACTGAGGCTAGAAATAGCCTTATATATTAAGATATTTATTATTTTAATCAGGTTTGCTCTGTCTTGCAGCAAAAGTTTTATGTCCTCCAAGCTGGAAATCGATCTCTGACTCTCCGGGATCCGATAGCAAGTGCCTTGGACCACTAGACCGCTTTAACGATTGCAATAATTTGGCTATAGGAATGTTTTAAACATTAGTGGCATATCCCAAAAATGTTTTAGTCCAATATTGTTTTTGTGGTTTTAACTTACATAAATGTAAACCTATCAATCTCCGCTAGACAACATTTACACTGTTAATTAAATAAAGTATTTGAATTTTGTTATCTTTCTCTAGCCTGAATATATATCCGTTCTATTTATTCCGCACGATTAATCTATGAAATGGACTAGACTACACACCGACCTTTTTGCATGAAACTTTATTATATGTGATTTGGCCAACAAGAATATCGAAAGCATCTTTTTCATCTAAGGTCGTCTCTTGCCTAATAAAACATCACACGTAGGTTCCCTGAAACATCCAAACTATAGATTGCTTGTATCTAAATTTTAAAGGCAGTTTTCTTTTGTAAAAAACGCGACGTTTTTGTGAAAATTAAGTCCAAGTAAAATTTTTGCCTAATGAACTTATAAACAACAAATGGAAAAATAAAAAATTGGAAAATTAAAATATCTCAAAATTACTTGTTAAAAGCTCCGCAAATTTTACTAATGCAATTACCGAAAGTTTTTTCAATTTCCTTGTCATTATCTAAAATTAAGATTGCAGCTTCAATAACAATTATATCAATAACTAAACTATGAGATAGTGCACTGTTGTCTGTTTATTTATTATCTCAAAATTGCTCCTTAATAAATGTTTACTTGTTTTTTTACGAGTAATTTATTCAGTTACCCTAAATAGCAATATGTTTTGAAAAAGTCACTATAGTAACGTATCTTTTAATCGCAGTTATGTAGAAAACTTTATATTTAATATTACAAATAATTCGTATTTAT
>NW_025777560.1:0-90496 GCF_021130785.1 Homalodisca vitripennis | reverse complement strand
ATGTGTCGCAATGTGTCTGTTCTTGGAAGACGGAAGGAAAAGTCTGGGAAATGTTTCTTTGAAAGTACTAAAATAGTAACGATAAGTTATCGGAGAGTCAGTGTGGAGTTCTTTGGATGCAAGATACATTCTATTTATGCTTAGATCTTGGCTAAGATATTTCCTCGAAACTTTTATTCCTTGTGTAATGGCTCTCCATCACGTGGGAAAGTGTTTGTGTCCCAACAACAAGCATTTCATGTTCTTGAGAGAATTTCCTTGTTTTCAATTTATTACCTCTTTTTTCAGTGTATGAGGTCCATGCCCAATTTTTTCGCACTCACTAATGTTTCAACTCGCCTCTTGTTTATGGAGAATGTATCCAAAAAAAGTTTGTTTACAAACACTGAACACACCACCTCCTTCATTTGGTAGAGTAAAGCAAATAGTGCATTGCCTTCTATTGTCCTCATTTGTGTAGTTACCATGTCGCCTTTTTACTGGTATGAGAATTAGAAGTCCCATGAGAAGGTTGTTTTGTTTAACATTATCCTCCCAAGTTGTAAAAATCAGTAAAGAGCTTCAAATTCCAATCAGAACTGATCGTCTTACACTCGTTCTTACATTTGCAAATTGCCTGTTAAAATAAAACAAAACTATGTTAGTAGCTGACATTACTGAGTGTCAGCCACTTTAGCCCTATATTCCAAGCCTTCAAAATTTCTTAACTATGTCTAACCTGTGTTCATTTCGTATTTCCTATGGTATTGAAACCCATGCCTTTTGATTTAAAAAGTTTTGATACACGACAGCGATGATATTATTATCCTTAATAACTATTAATCAATTAAAAAACACTTACCCTAGTACTAGGTTCTTCCTTAGCACTAACAATTTGTTTCTTCTTAGTTATGTATGCCAATCCTTTACTTCTTCGTAATTTCATCTTCTGCTGGATTGTACCTTCTCCTTTCTTCCTGTTTTTCTTTTGAACATGATGTTCTTCAAATACGTCGTTCTCCCATAGTAACAGTTATAATGATCAACTATTATTACAATAGAAAAACACTAACATAACCTCAAACAGTTCACTTTAGCCCTTGTAAATAAACAAACAGCAAGCTGACTAAAACTGGAAGTGGCACTTAGCCCGTCATATAGGTTAGGCGGGTGGCACATAGCCCATGGCGCAGTCTATCGGATTTTTTAAAACTACTTCCAATGCATTTGGCACTTACCCCGTCATATAGGTATGTAGGGCTTTACATTCAGAAACATATTACAAAAAAAAACCATTTCGTAATTTTTGGCACTTAGCCACCGTTATTTATTTCAAGTCTTCATATAACTTAACAGGTACTCCGCTCAGATCAAATCTTTTGAGATAAGACTCGTTCTTCTTAAGAATTCAAAAAGCTTTACAATGACTGACTCATCATCCCCCAACAGATCGAATAGACTTGGCTGGGAACTGACAAGATCGTCTTTAGCATTGCATAATCACGGCATTCGACCAAAATATGCTCGACACTCAGAGCCACTCCACAACACGAACACTCCGGGGGATCCCCACGGCTCATGAGGTACCCGTGAGTCAGCAGCGTGTGCCCGATCCGCAAACCGACACAACAATACTTCCTCTCTGCGGTTCTCGCGGATGGCTGTCCCCCAGGGAGCTACTGTGTGTTTTATGGCTCTTAGCTTGTTGCGCACCGTCCGAGACCAAGAGTCACCCCAAACTCGTCTTAAACTTCTCCTTCACCATTGGCTTTAGGTCTGACCCTGTCCACCATAGCAGTAAAAGGAGGAAGCTCATGAGCACTCCCAGCAGCCCTGTCGGCAAGCTCATTTCCCGGGAATTCCCGCGTGACCGGGCACCCACACCAGAACAACCTGTATATTTTGGACTTGAAGTCTGTGAATGGCACATCGGATGTCGCGCACAAGGACATGTTTTGGATACATGTCCTTGATTGCTTGCAGACTACTAAGCGAGTCGGAGCAGATGACCAGTCTTCTGGTCCTGGGGCAGACGATGTTCAATGCTTTAAAAATAGCGGTCAGTTCTGCCGTGTAGACTGACGCTACAGAGGGCAGACAGAATCTATACTCACGACTCGCCGTTATGAACGCACATCCGGTGCCATTCTCAGAACTAGATCCAGCAGTGTAAATTATGTCGCAACGTGCCCGAGCACTCAAGAGTTCCCGGAAAGCCTGCGTGTAACACTAAATTAGAAGTGTTTTCTTTCTTGTACTTGTGAAGTGACAGGACAACTTCGGGACTTAATACTAACCAGGGAGGAATATCACTCTGGTAGGCATTGGCTTACTTGGTACTCCTCGATACCAAGGTCCGAGAGGAGCGCTTTAGTCCTTACTCCAAAGGGAGCTGAGATGTTAAGGCGATTAGCATAGACTTCGAGCAAGTCATTTTCAAATACGTGTTCATATGCCGGATTTTCGGGCTTGGCTTTAAGGGAGTGAAAATAATTTATGGCAAGTTGCTTGCGTCTCATATCCAGCATTGGTTCACTAGCCTCCGCTAATTAGCTAGGTATAGGGCTTGAACGAAAAGCTCCAGTAGCCAACCTGATCGCAGAGTGGTGAATCGAGTCAAGCATTCCTAACGCGTTTGGCCGGGCAGAAGAATAAACCTGAGAACCATAGTCAAGGTACGAACGGACGAAAGCTTTGTAGAAACGCAGCATACATGTCCTGTCCGCGCCCCACTTGGTCCCAGTAAGAACTCGAAGCATATTTAGCCTTTGTAGACATTTTGCCTTAAGGGATTTTAAGTGAGGGATCCATGTAAGTCGGGAATCAAATGTAAGACCCAAGAATCTCACATACCGACTTGATGTTATTCGGGATCTGTTCAAGGTAAGCGACGGTTCTAAATAGTTTCTTAGTCTGGAGAATGTTATACATTGGGTTTTGGAAGTAGAGAATGAAAATCCCGTCCGCCTACTCCATTCCTCCAGTCGCTTTATCGTTAGCTGCAGGGAACGCTCCGCAGTAGCAAGTCTTCTTGCAGAGACGTAAACGGTGAAGTCGTCCACAAACAGAGAACAGCGTACAGGACGGCGGACACAAGCCGTTATGTCGTTTATGGCGACGGCGAATAACGTGCAGCTCAAAACGCTTCCCTGTGGTACCCCGTTCTCCAGATTGGTTGTGCTGGATAGGTTTGTCCCTAGTCTAACCTGAAATGTACGGTCAGACATGAACCCCTGAATGAAAGCCAGCATATTACCACTCACTCCCCATGCCTGGAGAGTGTTAATGATGCCTCTCCGCCACGCTGTGTCATATGCCTTTTTCAGGTCAAAAATACAGCGACTACTTGCTTTCCCTCAAGGAATGCGTCACGTATGGTTGTCTCAAGGGAAACCATGAGGTCCAACGTCGATCGTCCTTGGCGAAAGCCGCATTGCTCTCTCGAAAGGAGATTGTTCTTTTCGAGGAACCAGATTAGCCT
The DNA here is from genome assembly GCF_021130785.1 of Homalodisca vitripennis. NCBI lineage: Eukaryota > Metazoa > Arthropoda > Insecta > Hemiptera > Cicadellidae > Homalodisca > Homalodisca vitripennis. The sequence goes on along the minus strand of NW_025777560.1, from coordinate 87,036 downwards.
ACGGTTTACCATCCGCTCCAACACCTTAGAAAGGCAGCTGGTAAGCGAGATGGGCCGGTAACTAGACGGAGATAGTTTGTCCTGTCCCGGTTTGTATAAGGGGATGACGTGCGATTTACGCCATGCTAGTGGGAAAGTTTGTTCCTCAAACACTCTATTGTAGAGCGCTAAGAGGGCCCCCTTACCCTCTGAGGGTAAATGTCTAAGCATGGCATAGTGCACGTCATCCGGACCAGGAGCAGAGTTTGGAAGTACATAACAGTGCGGAGTCCAACTCCTGCAATCGAAAAACTTATATTTAAGGGACATGGATTTGGATTGTTGAGTAGTATGTCTGTTTGTTCAGAATATTGCTTATATCTCAAAAACTCAGGACAGTAAGACGAACTTTTTGAGACCTCCGATATGGAGGAGGCCAACAGGTCGGCAACATCCCCGGGGATCAGTCACAACGTCTCCGCCCGACTTGAGTCCCAAAATTGGCAAAGGTTGGGATTTGCCGCACAGCGACCTTAACCTTCTCCATACTTCGGCCTTTGGAGTTGTTCGATCGTCCTGGGTATGACGTTAAAACTGCCTTTCCCATCCTTTCCCGTATCCTTAATCCTATCAATCCCTACTCACTCCTTTCCGACTGTTCCGCTTCGTCACCCGCTGGGAGTGCCCCAGCCCTAATCAAAGGAGTGCCTTCTTGTTAGTGTGCTGGGGCTGATGTGCGCTTGCGCTGCCGACGCGTCAGTGACGATACGGATCTGAGACCAGCCACGTCAGTCCTTGGTCAGGAAGTGTGCAGTGAGCAGAGATGTCGGAGTCTCTGCTGCTACGTGCGAGCCCGAGTCGTGCGCGAATTCCCGTCTCGGTTAAACGAGCTAACACCAGGCCTCGGGGAACTGGGGTAGGGTCTGTTTTGTTCAAGGACCCGAGGGGCACGCCCGTTCCTGGTGTTTCGGCCCGCACCTCTCCACACAAAGCGCTGGTTAACTTTTCTATGGATACCTCCCCAACTCCAAGGCACAGTGTAGTAAACAGAGATTGCGAAAGTAATCTGAAAAGACCATCACCCGACTCCATGCAAGAAGAGGACAGCAAACAAAGAAGAATAGACCAAAATGACGAGGCCTATGCAACAAACACTCCACTGTTCCTAGTTTTCAAGTCGAGAGATGAAAGAAACCCTCTATCCAAAGCTAGCCCCTTCCTTATTAACAAGGCAATTGTAGGAGCAGGAGGCCAGCCAAACTCCATTAAGAAACTTCGAGATGGAAACTGTTCTGGTGGAAGCGGTTGATAGTAAACAATCGAAACAACTACTGAAGATGACCTCATTCTTTGATCAATTTTCAAGTAGTAGTTCAACCCCATAGTAACCCTGAACTCTTCAAAGGGTATCGTTTTTCAGTAGGGAGCTGCTTGAATGCAATCTAGATGAGGTAAAAAGAAGAACTTAAACCTAGTTTCGTAACTGATGTCGTCAGAATAACCCGGATGGAAGGAACGAATCAAATCGCAACTCCCGGGCATATCCTAACCTTCAACTTACCCCACCCTCCGGAGACGATTAAGGCAGGATATCTTGTTCTTTCTGTACGTCCGTACTTTCGAAACCCACAGCGATGTTTTCGATGTCAGAAGTTCGGACATTCTAGTAAAGTATGCCAAAACCAAGAACTGTGCGTACAATGCGGTAAGGAAGACCACAATGAAAAGACATGCAACATAGAACCCTTCTGCGTTAACTGCAAAGGAAAACACTCCGCAGCCTCAAGAAATTGTAAGATATACCTAGAAGAAAAGGAGGTAATAAAGATTGCCACAGTTAACAAGCTGTCATTCGTGGATGCTCGCAAAGAGTATAGAAGACGAACAGTTCAACTGCCGAAGAAAGATTTGTCTTACGAAAAAGCTGCTGCCTCGACAACCCGAGATACTCCTTCCTGTTCTCATTGTTCTTCCTTGGAAGCGATGGTTGAAGCCCTGACACAACAAATGGCAAATGTCATTAGTTTACTCTCGGCTAACTTCAATCCAATCCCCCAAGTACAACAGAAGCTACTTCCAGCGAAGACATCTGACGATCCTCGTCTACAGAGCACTAGAGCAAAATTCCTAAAAACACCAAACGTAAAAACTAATGTATCCGAGAAACTAAAGCCTCAACAGCAAACGCCAGCTGAAAGAAAAGCGCTCAATGACAAACTAAAACAGACTATTAAAAGTAAGATTGACAACCGCTCCCAAGGATCACCAAACACTTCCACACATTCCCGTTTTTCATCCCAATCAAGTGTTATGGAGGAGGACGAGATTGTGGATGAACAAACCTTAGAAACAGAATTCAAGACAGTCACAGGTAAATTTAAAAATCCACAATTCACAAAAACCAGAAATAAAATAACTTTTTTTAAATAACAAATAAATGTTTTTCAATACTCCAATGGAACATAAACGGATTAAAAATCACGCGTTGAAGAATTAAAACATCTTCTTCAGGAGTCAAAGCCAAGTGTAGTCTGCATCCAGGAAACTAAACTTCACTGGGCAAATCATTTTTCCTTGAAGGGTTTCGATATTTATCGTTACGATAACCTCCACAACCTTTATGCATGTGGGGGTACAGCTATCTTCGTAGATGCAACAATTGGCGCAAAAGAAGTGAACTTAAACACTTCCCTGCAAGCTTCATGTATCTCCATTTCGATTCCTTTTAAAATAAATTATATGTTCTGTATATTTTCCACCTCCACCATTCGTTCTCAGACAGACAAGAGCTATCAGACCTGATTAATCAGTTGCCCCGTCCATTTCTCATGATTGGTGATTTCAACGCTCATCACCATTTTCTGGGGATCTAATACCTGTTCCTCAAGAGGCAACTTGGTTGTCAGAATCTGCGACGAAGCCAACTTGGTTGTATTAAATAACGGCTCCCCTACATATTTATGCCCTCGAACTGGATCTTGGTCTGTCATCGATTTATCGATTTGCAGCCCGGGTCTTGCACATAGAATAGACTGGCAGCTAATCACGGATTTACATGGAAGCGACCATGTTCCAATCCTGATTAGCTTTCCGGATATGGTGATACAAAGAAACAGGAGACCGAAATGGATTATTAAAAAAGCCGATTGGAATAAATTTAACGAAACCATAATAACCCCAGAAATAAATATTCCATTGGATATTGAAACCGCAGTCACTAACAATAAATAATTTCTATATTGGCAAGCAGCTCAGGACAGTATACCTATATCTTCTAGTACACCGAAGCGGAACTTTGTTCCTTGGTGGACAGAAGAATGTAGTAAAGCTCTTCGAGACAGAAGAAAAGCCCTAAGAAAATTTAAAATCAGGCCAACTCAAGAAAACCTAGAGTTATACCGACAAAAGAGAGCTAAAGCCCGCCAGATTTTTAGGATTTCGCAGAGACAGTCGTGGCAAGCTTTCACAAATTCCATAACAAGGACTACGGCTTCTTCAGTAGTATGGAGGAAGCTTCGCTCGGTTTGTGGAAAACCCCCCTCCCAACCTATCCTAGAACTTAAGGTTGGGAATAATATCATTTCCAATCCTCAAGAGGTAGCAAACCAGTTGTCAAATACCATATCTGAAGTATCAAAGACTACATCATACTGTCCTGAGTTTCAAAGATTTAAACATACCATTGAAACGGTAACAAATAAATTATAATTTAAATACAAAATAGCCCCCTTAACCTGTTATTTTCTTTAGAAGAGCTGAACTCCGCGATTACTTGTTCCAAAAACTCCTCCCCAGGACCAGACGATATCCATTATGCCATGCTGAAAAATCTTCCAATCTCTTGCAAAAAAAGCTCTTTTAACTCTTGTACAATCGGATTTTTCAGGAGCGTTTCCTTTCCCTCGACATGGCGTAGATCTCATATTATTCCCCTTTTAAAACCTGGAAAGAATAGGAAAGATCCCACCAGTTATCGGCCGGTGTCGCTCACCCAGTTGTTGTCTATGCAAAATTATGGAACGCATGGTGAATCGTAGGCTGGTATGGTTTTTGGAACAAAACCGCCTTCTCGCAAACCAGCAGTGCGGGTTTCGCCGAGGACGGTCAACGACGGATCTGTTGGTCTCATTGGAGACTACTATCTTAGATTGCCTTTCTTGAGCGAAAACAGGTATTAGCAGTCTTCTTTGATCTTCGAAAAGCCTACGACACCGCGTGGCGAAGGGGAATTGTAAACACCTTGATGTCATGGGGAGTCGGGTGGAAACATCTTATGCTTCATAAATAACTTTATGAGCGACCGAACTTTTCAGGTAAGGTTGGGCACAACTTTGTCCAACCCAATAATGCTGGAGAATGGGGTGCCTCAGGGTAGTGTGCTCAGCTGTACACTTTTTGCCATTTCTATAAATAGCATCGTGAGCTGTATTACTAATCCTGCTCGATGCTCTCTTTTTTGTTGACTCTCTCTTCTACTCTTGACGAATTGCTAGGGGACAATAATGAAGTTCTAGTTAAGCTCTTCGGATTCCTGGAGAGTACCTCATTGCTGGCCAGGGTTTGAAGGGCTGTGAAGTACCTGAAAAAAAAGAGCTTCCATCAGAGTAACCGGACTGGGTGGGCCCCTTTACAGCTCACTCAGATCTATTGTTAACTAGTTTTAAGTGTTATAATATAATAGATATTTATATGTGTATATATGTTATGTTCTTAATAGTTTTAAGAAACTGTTCTGTATTATGTATAGTACGCCCAGTTAGTTATTATTAATATTTCTTTTGTTTTTTAGTGCTAGTTACTTGTTTTGACACTACCAAACTAGTAGTAGGTGTTCATATCTTGTTATCGGGTTCGAGATATTGTGGTCACGAAATATTGCCATGAGGTTCTTCGGGAGTTTCTGAAGACTCGTCGCGTTTTTGCCCTATGGAACCGGTAGCTTTCAAGATTTTCTTGGGTTGGGCGTTTGTGTTGAATCTTCGCAGGGCGCGTCTTCGCTCTCGCAATGCTCTCGAACACTCCTCTGTCCACCAAGGAACATTTTTTCGTCTTGGTTCGGGTGATGTCTTCGGAATGCTATTCTGAGCAGCTGTTATTATAGAGTTTGTAAAAAGTTCTACTACAGTATTTATGTCCAATGGAGTATTTATATCTAGTAATATAAATTGTTTTTGGAATTTATCCCAGTCACCGTTGTCGAGGATCCATTTTGGTCTTCTAGTGATATTCAACGAAGAATCAGGTATTTTGATCTGAATTGGGAAGTGATCACTCCCGAATGTATCGGAGAGGACCTCCCAATCGAATCTATGAGCAAGTTCAGGACTGCATATAGATAAATCTATAGCAGACCGACCTCCCGTCCTAGGACACAGGTAAGTTGGGGATCCGTCATTAAGGACAAAGATATTTTGATCTCCTAGGACTCTTGCGACCAAGTTTCCCCTTGGTGTGCAATGGTCTGACCCCCAAATGTTGTGGTGGGCATTGAAGTCGCCTAGGAGAAGAAAAGGCTTCGGTAACTGGCCGATCAGTGCCTCGAGATCACCTTGACAGAGGGTGACTGGGATTGGTGGAAAGTAGACAGTACATATATACAGTTTAATCGGGACTTGGAATGACACACAAACACATTGGAGATTGGAGTGGAGGGGCACCTCAGAGGCACCTAGGGATTCATCCACGAATAGAGCAACACCACCACAGGCATGCCCGTCGTGAGGGAAATCTTCACGAAAGATGTCAAATCCCCTCAGGGGGGTTTGGCATCCCGGGTGGAGTTTAGTCTCTTGGATGCTAATTATATGAGGTTCATTGGTTTGTAAAAGATGTTTTACATCTTCCAAATGTCCGCGATAACCGTTAATATTCCATTGGATAATTTTAAATTCGTTCATGTTTTATTTAATTGTATGTAATTTTCTGTCTGTTTTTATTTTTATTAAGTTTAAATGTACCTTGAGTTGTTTGAAATTCCGATCGAAGCAGAAGGTCATCTCCCATCTCATCCTCATCAACTATGGAAAGTTGAGAGGAGCAGGGAGTGGGGGGTGAAGCAGTGCCTCCCTTTGATCTCGCCTGAGCTTTCGATCGGATTTGGGTTTTAAGTCTCTCTTGGAGAGACTTCCTTTCCTCCGCCGTTTTGGAATGGTTAGATGGTCACTCTTTTCCTTTAGCGGGTGCCACAGACACAGAAACTGGCCTGGGAATGGTTCCTGTTTGTTTCGGGGGTCCCTTTGCTACAGGGGCAGAAGTCGTATGACTACTCGCTTGTGTTTGCGGCAAGGCCTTGGCAATTTAACTGCTGCACCAAGGCAGCGACCTGTTTTGTGAGTTCTCGCACCATGCCCTCCAGAGCGGAGCAGGAGGAGCACTGTGCGGGCTGGGCTGGAGGAGCAGAAGCGGCCTGAGAGTAGGAGATATCTTTTCTTGGAGTTTGTCCAAGTCGTCTCCTATACTCCCTTCGGGCGTCGCCAAAAGACAGTTTTTTCTAATGTTACTAACTTTAATATCTCTTTCTCCTCCAAATAAATCTTGCAACTGCGAGAGCTTGAAGAGTGCTTGCCCTTACAGTTCACACAGTTCTCTTCTCCGCTTGTGCAATATTTGTCATTGTGGCCACTTTGAGCACATCGGCTACATGTCTCTAAGCCGGTGCATATTTTGCTCGAATGTCCGAAGCGCTGGCATCTGAAAACATCTTTGGGGATTTCTGAAGTAAGGTTTAACTTGAAGAGAAAGGTATCCTGCTCTAATCGTGGCTGGTGGGTGAGGGAGGGCGAAGGTCAAAATGTGACCTGGTGTGGGTGTTGGTACACCATTCTCGACCCTCGTTATTCTCACCACATCAGTGACGAGAGAATCCTTTAACTCTTCCTTCAGTTCCGCTTCTGAGCAAACACAGCATCTCGCGACTGAAAACTATTCCTTTACTGTAATTTAGGGACTCATGAGGCTGTACAGTGATATCAACGTGAATCATAAAAAGTCTTCATGGAGAGGAACTTCTGAGCTTGTAGAGCGTTCACCGCCTCAACCAGGATAGTTCCGTTACGAAGTTTCCTGACCGATGTGATGACGGCGAACCGCCTGCTCCGACTAATGCCTTGTTGATCAACAAAAGGACTTACTTTGGACAGATTTTCGCTTTCGTTTTTGTGTTTAAACACAAGGAATAGTGGCGTAGGAAGATACTGTTGGTTTGTGTTACTTAGTTTTATCTGCTTACTTATTTCTTCCTCATCTTCGAATTCTGAAGAGTGGGGACGTTTTTTGTCTAAATCATTAATTGATTCTCTTTCTACTACTCGGTGTGTGTTTTGCCCATAGAGTTTGAGGTTTATTGCCCACATCCATAATTAGTAGTTTACCAGCGCATCGTGAGTAAAGGTGCAGGCCGAGACACCGGGAACGGGTTATACCCTAAGGTACCTGTCAACCGTAGCTTGGCAGGCAGCCCTACCCCAGTTCCCCGGGGCCCGGTGTTATCTCGTTTAAAACCGAGCCGGGAATTCACGCACGGCTCGGGCTCGCACGTGGCAACAGAAATCTCCGACATATCTGTCCATTACTCACTTCCTGACCAGGGACCGAAGTGGCTGGCACCAGGGTTCATGTATATTGTTATGCCTCGGCAGAGCTAGTTCACATCAGCCTTCTGCTACCACACAGCCCCGAACACGGGCATGCTCGAGGATCTGTGCAGCAGTTCCGGCACTCCCAGCAAACAACAACACGACCCAGTCGGGGCAGGATTAGGAGTTTTCGGTTAGATAGGGTGAGGTGCCAGGTTCGGACAATAGTCTGGCACCAGCTCAGGGGTACGAAAGGTCGCCAACCTTAAAGCGTCCGGGTAGGCCGCTCCTCTACGGAGAAAAAATGGAAAAAGAAGATAGAACATGGATAGGAAAGAAGTAAGATAAAACGAGGGCTGCACAAAGAAAGAAGAAATGCAGACCATAGAATAGACCCTAGTGCGAAGAGAAGGGACACAGGGTAGGCAGTTTAAGGGATTGGGTAGGAATTGGGGGAATGGTTTGGTGGGAGTGGGCAGTTTAACGTCATACCCAGGATGTGGAGCTGCAAGCAGTTTAGCCAACACACTAAACTCACCAGAATGAAAATTCCCCCTACAGTTTGGGGGGGGGGGGGGAAAGGGGTGGCCCTAGGTACACAGGTCTCCCCTACATTTAATAAACTAACCTATACAGACAAACGTGTATGAAATAAAAGAGTTTCTTTAAACATTAAAAAGTAACATTCAATTTAAAAAAAAGATTAATTATTATTCCTACAAACTCATAAAATACTTTTGATATTCTCCCCCTTTTTACCTTAACCTAAAAGGTGTAGAATACAAGACTTACCTTCAGTTAGTAATATTTGGTTGTTTTCTTTTTCATCCGTTTTGCCATCACTGCTAATAACTTTAATATTCTACCTCCTCGACTGTTATTATTCATTTTAAGCAGAGCTATCAGTTAATTTGCGTAAGAGCAACAACAAACATAAACACAGTCTGCAGTTGAGGTTACAGACAGACGACTGTGATTTTGTCCATAGAATAGTGAATGAAGGGGGCAAGGGCGGATCCAGGATTTTTGTGAGGGGGGGCGGTCTGAGATTTTGGGAGATTTTTTACACATATGATTCATGTTGGTAGTCAAAGCTCTGTAATTTGACATATAATGTTATTATTGTATACTAATGAAAAAAAGGGCTAAAGTGATAAATGAAAACAATGTAATATTTCCAATAAACTGTATATAATCTGACAAAAGTTGTAAAAATACAAAATTTTATCTTTAAAGTACAAAATCGAGTCTTCTGTTTTTTTGGCTTGCAAATCTGTTAATGACTTTTTCGGGGCATACTTCGATGTCCCTGTGCACGTTTAGCAGAGCGAGTCCAGTCAACCTATCCTCTGCCATCCTTGTTCTGATCCATGACTTCAATTTTCTCAGAGTTGAAAAAGATCGTTCTGCCGTTGCTGTTGGAAAAAACAATAAGTTCTAACAGATTGGCAAAAAAGGTCAAATGTTTCATACCAATGAAAAAAATACTTTTTACTAACAACCACACGATTTAAGAAAATACTATTAGTTTTACTGGTTTTAGAAATTATCTGCTAATAAATAATTTTGAAAAAATAGTATAAACAAAAATTACTTACATATTGAAATTGGAAGAGTAAGCAGAATTTGTACCAAAGCCCTTAGAAGAGGGTAGCTGTTTTCATTTAATGCTTCAAAACATTTCATTGCTTTAGTTATAGTCTTAAATTCATTATAATTAGGAATGTTCTTGAGGGAGCATACTTCGTTCATAAGTTTCAGTAGCATCGTGTTTTTTGTTCAATGACACTAAACTGCAATACTTCATACATATGGGCTCAAAACTAGATTTCATATCCACTATTTTGTCCAAGTTTGTCGGAACGGTTAGGTTCAGCATATAACACTCCAGTGAATCGCTTGAAAATCTATCTGTCATATCTGCAATAATGTTATCCAGGATTGTTATGTATGCGGATTTTTTTCCAATGTTGTATTGTACATTCCCGACTGTCACTGGACGTTGAGGGGTAGTTTGGTCTATTTACTTGCTGTCCCACAATTCTTGGAATACGAACTTCTATGCCCATAGACTCCATAGTCTTTTCAGCAGTATTGAAAATCAGAGAAAAGAATTGATCAGGATTTTGCCTTTTATTCTGAAGTACTTTTATTGTGTGCATTACTTTGTCTCTTGCTGAACACAAGTCTATGGTTTCTGACTGAAGATATTTACTAAGAACACAGGTTGCATCCGTTATATCACTAAGACAATGCATAGTTATTATAAACTCGCAAGTGGAGATAGAGCACAATAAGCAATTTGCTTTGCTTGCTGTTGAGCTATCATTCCACTTTGAGACAATTTTAAGTGCCTCGGCTATTTTTGTTAGGTCTTCTGTAAACTCAAAAATTGATTCATGCCGTTCTACCCAACGGGTCTCACAATATCCTCTCATTTGATGTCCCAGTACTTTTTTCAAAATAGAGTTCCGTTTGGCCGAGGAGGTGAAAAATCTAGAAATCTCTTTTACAGTGCCTACTGCATTTCTCACGCTTTGGACTTTATTGCACTTTGAAATAGCCAAATTCAATGCATGATTACTGCAGCCACATAAGGTGCTGTTTATGGCAATTTTTTTAATTTCTGTCACTGCTCCTCGCATGTCAGACATATTGACAGAGCATCCATCACAACCGATCCCTACACAGTTATTCATGTTCAAACCAAGCTGTTGCATGAATTTCAGCACAGACTGTCCTAAAACCTCCCCCGTGATAACAGGTTCAACTTCTTGATCAGAATAGTTCGTACCCGTACCGTGGAGATCAACAAAACCTACAAAGTCTTCTCTTATAGCATTGTTATACAGGTAACGTAAACTAAGGCTTAGCTGAGAAGTATGAGACGCATCTGTTGATTCGTCAAATATTATGCTATAATATTTAGCTTCTGATACTCGTTGAGTTATCACTTCCAAAATTTCATCAGAACAACATTTTATAAGGTAGTTAGCTGTTGTCTTGCTGATGTAAGTGGCGTTTTGCTCCTGCAGACTTCAAATGATCTTCAAGCTGAACATCCCCGCTATCTATTCTAAATCGCAAAAGTGCCCTGAAATTGCCGTCATTTTGTACTGGATCATCTCCAACTTCAATCAAACTGCCATCATCCCTATGACCTCTAAGGGGTATGTTCTGCCTACCATGCAACAAAATAGTTTTAATTATTGGCACAAGCCTTGCACGATTCTGCATGGTTTGGGCCTTCCTATTTTCGTTTAACAAATTAAGAATTTCTCCCTCAGGGTTTTCAAAAACAGATATAAAATGTTTGGCGTCAATTTCAGCATCTTTGTGATATTGTGTCGCTGCGTGACTTTCTAAATCTCCGTCCTTGCCTGAGAGTTTAGCATATTTCTGTAGAGGTTCAGTAACTAATTTCTTTAAAGAAACTGTATGCTGTCCTCCAACTAACTTTTGATGGCATAGTACTGCACAAAATTTACAAAATAGCCCTTGCTTAGCTTCTGAAAAAACTAACCATGGATACTTTTCAAAATGGCCAATATTAGCTTTCCTTTGTTCTTCCCGTCCTCGTTTTACATGAGAGGATGTAGGAAACTTAAAGTCCTTTTTAGGCTTCCAATGATTAGTAAAAATACTATACTTAGTATGGTCACTCATCTTAGAGATGTTGTTAATGTGAGACCCGATGTCGAAAGAGCACATGTTTTCGGAGATACTAACTTGTGAATTGGAGGATGATGGCGCCGATTGTGGTGGCAGCGGCACGTCTGTAACCTCATGCTGGGTGGAAACCTCAACATTTGAAGAAGGAACTTCACTGTCTAACTTTGGTCTTTTAACAAGATAACGATCCATATTGCACAAAAATCTGTTAACACTCAAAAAGCTATTAAACACAAGCGAACGGGTACTTCACGATATTCACGAACGTACGCACTGAATCAACTGAGTGGCCGTAGTAGGCGGTGTGGTGTAGGCCTATCGTTGGGGCGGGCGGACTAGGACGACTCATGCGCACGCACCGCTCCCCCACCCCTTCCGGTGATCATACGCACTGTTACCACCTCCCCTCTACTCATACACGAATTAAATCTACAATCTTAAGTACAAAATGTATGTTTGAAACACCGACAGTACCAATTACGAATAGTGTGGCCGATGAAAGCACCCTTTACTAACGAACAATATAGTATTACTTTAAGCTTAAATCTTTTATAAACAAACAAAAATTTGAATTTGTGACTACCGAGGGGGGGGGGGCGCGCGCCCCTCGCGTCCCCCCTCTGGATCCGCCCTTGGAAGGGGGTAAGTACCCATAAATCTACAATCCTGGATGGAAGAAGGGTGTATGTGTTGTGAAGTGTAACATACCACCTTCTTCATTTAGGCTTTCATAATTTATAGTGCACATACCTCCTTCATCATTGGTATTTCTTTTCCTGAGGGATTTAGGGAGTAGGGGTTAGTGCCAATAGTTAAATTGTAACATAACACCTTCATCCATGCTGACAACTAAAAATTTTCAAAAATGTAACATATCGCCTTCTTCCACTGACCCCTTCAATTATTACCAATAATTAATCATTGTTTTAAGATTTGAAGTCCTAAAAGTATGAAAAACAGTTACGTAATAATTGTTGTAAAGTTTGTAATAATTTTTGCCATTTTTAATGCCTTTCAAGTGGAAATTTTAAGCTATCTTGTCATTTACATTGTGCAAACTTTGCAAATAAAACCTGAAATTCTTTAAGTACTTTAACTAGTTTGTTATATGTGAAAGGATAAATTCTTAACACTAAACAATGTATATGAAAAAAAATTAAGAGATAAAAATAACCTCAATATTTCCGATTTCACGAGCGTCACCGATTTGTAGCAGCCGTTACCGAGTTGTCGCGAGGTTACCGATTTGTATAATCAAAGTGACAGAACGAATTCTAATGATAAGGAGCAAGAAAAAGCACGCAGTGAGTTTTTATATGTTTATAATCTATAACATATACTCTCAAATGACAATCAATAGTCAAGATGATGTTTTATTGGAATATTCTGAAGAAAACTAGATGACAAAGTGTTATAAATTCAAAACACTCTATACAAAACCCCATTGAAAATAATTATAGACTAATAACTAATATGATTATCTTAAAAGACTGTGTTACATAGTTAGTAGAGGTAAAGGTGGTAATATGAGCCCCTACTTTCTTTTTTGTAAATAATAATTTTATTTTTTTAATTTTTACCAAATTATTTGTGTTGGACTTCAACTAGAACATTTGGTGAATATATTTATAAATAATGCAGTCAATTAATTAAACATAAAGTGAAATAAAAAATAAAAAATCAAAACAAGACGTATTGTTAAAAAAAAATTTCTGTGCTGGTATTATGAGCCCCTAAAGTAAATACATGGAAAAGAGTGTTAAAAATGACAGTCATACAAAAATATCCTATATGAAAATTGTATTTTATTAATTACAAAACTTTAACAGTGTAAAAAAGGTGTAAACAAACAGAAAAATATTTTATGGTCTGCAAAAGTCACAAAACATACACACATCTTTTTCAGCCCCAGCACAATCATTGTGTGCCCACATTTCACACACATCATGCACTGGATCCACAGTTCTCCTCGATGATCGGCTGAGTAAAGTCCTTCACAAAACATACAGGGCGTATGCTCATCTCCGGGATTACAAACTCCCACAGGCATTTCCAAAACTGACTCTCCGGAATTGACGGAGCAGTCCGATTCATCTGAGTCCTTGTCTCCGAAAATTTTCCGTTTTACAGACTTAACAGTGTTTTTTTGTCTTTGTTGCAGACTGGATTTTTTCCTTTTCTCTGATTCTTCTTTTTTAGCGTCAGTCAATTTCTTTTTTTCCGCTGCTTCTAGCAGAGCATTTTTGTAGGGTGATGATGTGACCAGAGCAGCTTTTGACGGTTTCGGTCCTTTGTTTGAAACTTTTTTTCTTAGGTTTGGGTACAGGCCATATATCCTTTGGTGACACAGCAGTTGTCGAATGTTGTTGTTTTCCACATTCACCGGATGGACCTGCAAGGTCTAGGTCTTCAGTGGACGGTCGAAATAAGGTGGATGTGATGGGTTGTAGGTGGGCTTCGGTCTCGGGCGGGTTATCCTCACTTAGACTTTGGATAATCTCTTCAGGATCATCGACGTCCTCCTCTGAGTGTTCAAAGTTGTGTACCATTTGAGGCTGTGTCGGCTTTCTCTTTCTTGCTTGCAGTAGGGTTTCCATGTCGAATGTCTCTTCAGATGATGGTGCAAAGTCTGCAGCAGTGAAGACATTCCTGTTGCATGGATACAATCCGGTTGTTTTAAACCCATTCACAGCTATCGACCCTGTCTGGCAAGCTAGGTACGCTTGTCCTAGAAGCTCTGCAATGTCATAGGGTCCCACTCGTTTTTCGCCATGTCGAATATACCGGCGTATTTGTTCTCACTGTAGTGGTGTTTTAGTGGCCCCAGGAATGACTTGTCTAACGGTTGTAGCTTATGTGACGTGTGTGGGGCCAAACTAATGATTGATATGAAGTTATCCCTCGCAAGATTCACAATATCTATGTTTTTTTTGTGTGAGAGTTGTGACCATCTAGGATCAGAAGTACAGGATCTTCTTTTGTTGGCTTAGTCTTCTCAATAAAAATGGCGTAGCCAGTCTGTAAAACAGGTTTGATTGTATCCACGCTGAAGGGTGGCACCTACCAATCGCCCCTGGTGGAGCACCTTTCATAAGCAGATCTGTTTTTTCTTGGGAAAATTAACATTGGGCGGAATGAAAGTGCCCCCTGCGCTCATGCAACAGATGACAGTCACAAGAGAGCCTCTTTCAGCTGAGCTAAGAGCTCCCCACTTGTCTCTTCCCCCGTAAAACCAATCACTCTGGGAATTTTTTACTCTGAACCACAGATATCCCTGTCTCGTCGACATTGAAAACTCTGTCGGCTGGGTATTTGTGTTTCCTATACTCAGCTTCTAAGATGTCGAAGAAATTGTTTACTGCCTCTTCATTGAATCCATTTGCCCTTGAAAATGAAGTTGCTGAAGGTTTCAATACAGATAATACATCCTTTTGCCGCCTCATAAAATGGTCGAACCAAGCCCTACCAGCTAACCCCTCTGTTGTTGAACGGATTTTTTATCCCGTTTCTTTCACAAAGTTGGTAAGCTATTCTGCGAACATCCTTGTCTGGTGAGACCGTAAAACTTGCTCTCCATCTGAAGCAGGTACTCAACAAGCTCCATTTCCAGCTGGTCTCCCATTATAGTTTTTCCTTCCCAGACGAGTGGCAGCTGCTTCTTCTGGTGGCTTGTCACCTCGAGCAAGTCTTTGCAGAGTCGGTCTTGGGACAGAAAATTTCTGAGAAGCCTTTTTCAATCCCATTTCTTTGTTCCTAATCGCATTTATTGCCATGACCATATCATCGGTATTCCAATTTTTTCTTTTAGGTTTAGGTGCCTTGCTTAAACTCTTTTCGTGGCATCTGAAACAATAAAAGTAGGAACACAAGTTGTAGTGCATGTAATATGAGCCCCCCTTAAAGATGGGGCTCATATAACAGGCACAGAAGGGGGCTCATATTACCGACATCGCCATATTGAATTTCCTTCATCCATAATCTATCTTTGTTACTGTCTGAATTATTTATCACCCACAATAAATCAAAGCTTAAAACCTACTCTATTAGATTACTTAGCCTATTAGAGTTACTGCAATCGAATAGTAATCATAATTAATGGCTAAAAAGTACCTTTTTAAAGTTTCTTAGTTGAAGAAAATACGAACACACCTGTTGCAAACCACCAACTATCATCAATAACTGAACCAGAGTGCTCTAGCGGCCTAAACAGGAACTTAATACAGTGTTTCCATCGATCCCCACTAGATTGCGTGCGCTGTATGACCAGATATATTGGGGGGCTCATAATACCTACAGGGCTCATATTACCACCTTTACCACTACTAAAGCAAATAATAAAATGTCCTATGCTGTTAACAATATCTTGACATAAATGGTTTGAAAAAACGTCTTACTTAGTGTAATATTTAACCCTCCGTTGGTCGCGCACTACTCCGTAACGCGGCTGAGCGCTGCGCTCACCAGCTGTATTTTCAGTTTAAATTTGGTAATATTTCGTTTTAATTATTTTTTTGTTGTTTTTGTTTTTTATTTTCTTTTGTACTTTATTTCGTATAACAGGTACATGTATTTTAATAATATGATACAATTTATTGCATATAAACTACAATCTTTGATTACAGTAAAGCATAGTGGTAACACCAATATTAATTACCCTTTTGTGTATTCTTGTTTCCATAAAAACAAGAACTTGTTTACTTACGTTTTAATTAGTATAAAGCGTAAGGGTAAAAAAAAAAACTAAAAATATAAGGTGGTTTCGCAACTTTACTAAAATACATAACTATCTTAGAGTCTACAACAAATGTATATCGTAAATTAAAGTTGAGTTTAAAAAACACTTAATTTACTAGATTTAAATAAAAATTTAAAATTGTCCTACTCCATATCCTCCTCATCATCTGCCTCTTGCTCATTTGTGTGGCAGGAGCGACACACTGAAACCGTGTGTTCCCCACATACAAGCGTTATGGCATGTCACACACCTCAATGAAGTCTTCCGGTTTTTCTTTTTTGGGCAATATGCACACTTGACTCGTCCTGTAGGTTGTGCTTGAGGGGCAGGACGTATATGGTCTTCTAGGGTACCATGCTGCTGAATCCTCATACGGATATCTGTGTGAATTCCATCCTTTTGAACTCTAGAAGCCATGTAGCCCTTAGAGAGATCAAACGCCAGATCTTTTAAGTATTTTCTGCGTAAAAGTTTGCTGTTATTATTGCTACTGAAAATAATCTGAGAGTTGATTCCAGCAATATCTAGTAATGTAAAAAATATTCTCAGTGGCCATCTGTAGCTGATCCTAGACACTGAGTACTGACCTTTCATTTTTGTCAACGGTATCAACTCCACCTTTCGACATGTTATAAAAAGTCAAAATATATGGCTTGCACTTATCACCTGTCGAATCATCAATTCCAGATGAATCATGCATACTTGAAATTAAAATAACGTTTCTGTACTTCTTTGGGACGTACGACACAAGGGTAGCGTTCTCTCCAAAGGCAAACAAACTTGAACATGGAGATCTTGCACGTGTCTCAACAACTTCTGGTGGGAGTTCCCGTTTATTCTTTCTTACAGTACCTACTACTGTAAGACGGTGTTGTGTTACTAGTTCATTTACCAAAGGAATGGAAACGAAGTAATTGTCCATTGTTATATTTCGACCACTGTTTTTGATGGGTGATACATTAGTATATATGAACAACTGCACTTGGTGTGTTAGGGACTTGAAATGGCCCTTAGGGCTGTTTACCCACATACGGCTCCATATTTGAGAAATAGAACATACGCGCATTTGTGACTGCAAATATCTTAAGGCCATATTTGGCAGGTTTCTTTGGCATGTATTGCCTAAATTTGCATTTCCCACGAAAACTTTCCAACATCTCATCAAGAGTTACGTACTCTCCCACTGAGTAACTATCCTTACATTTCTGTACAAACATATAGAGCAAATCTCTGATCGGAGCAAATTTATCCACTGCTTTTCGTGCCTGCCGAGTCTGAGCATTGTCAAATCTTAGGGCTCTTAGGAGGAAATATAATCTTTTATAGGGCATAATAAGACGAAAGAATTCTGGAGCTGTATTGTCTGTTGCCCAAAGCTCTTCAAGAACACGATGGGATGATTTCATTACTCCAGCCATATATAGAATTCCAATCAAAGCCTTTAGTTCAAGAATATTAGTTTCTCTTGCATCTCTCTCTCTTGTATACCCTCTCCTCATGATTCTGATACGATGATTTGTATGTTCCACAATCTCTTCTAATGAATCATCAGGAAAGAATATACCCCACGTGTCAGTTGCAGTTTTAGCATTTCTAGCGTTTCCTTTTACACCAGGAAGATGTAAAACAATATTTTGTCGCCGTCGACGAACATTTTGATTTGACTGAAACATTTTTCCATTTAGTAATATTATCCTTTCCTACATAATAATCTCTGGGAAATGGATGTTCAGCTTGTGGTACAACTGGATGAATACGTTGTGTACCCTGTCCACGGAGAAGGTGAGGTTGTGGTTCTGATATAGGCAAAGCTTCATTTTCAGGTTGAGCCGGATGTTGAATAAGTTCGTTTTCATCAGCTGACACTTCTTATTCACTGTCATGTTCACTTGCCTGTAGGTTCTCAACATCAGAATCCTCAGATCCATTTTCACTATGACTGTCCACAATATACTCTTCTTGGTCGTCATCAGAAGAATCCAATAACCATTGAACAATGTGATCATCATTATTTGTCATATTTAGGGTAAATAAACTGAAATAGTGTTAGTATTCAAAATATGAGAAATTCGTCACGGGTAAGCAACTCACACTCAAAAACACACACACATACACTTGATCGCGGGTAAGCAACTTCCTCTCAAAACTAGTCACACACTTGGTCGCGGGTGAGCGCAGCGCTCATCGGCCTGTACTACTTCACACAACGAGGGTCTGGACGCGACTGAAGATCACCACGCCCTTCCACTCACAACTTCCCCCACTCCTGACATTCCAATAGTCAGTTAGACTGCAAACTGGAATTACTGTTTGAGGTTATCATTATGATTTTCTCAGAAGAAGTGAGCGCCGCGCTCACCCCGCGACCAACGGTGGGTTAATATCATAGTTTGAGAAAAAACTGGGTAACAGAATATTATAAATTCAAAACACTCGATACAAAAAAGTAATGCAATAATTATATCTTAGTAACTAACACAATTATCTTAGAAGTGGCTATGTTGCATAGTTAGTATTACAGAAAATAATAAAATATCCTATGCTGTTTACATCTTGACATATTTTGCTTGAGAAAGGTTTATTTTAAATTTAGTGTAGTATAATAACATATTAGAAGCATATTTTGTTACAACTCGTACAATAAAGTGTGTTACTATTAACCTGTGTGATATTGAAAACCTTCATTGAAAACAAACTCTTAAAAACTTAATAGTAATATTTAATTAGTTAGTCCACATTTGCTTTTTTAAATTTGTAAAAAACCCGATTCCCTTTCAATACTACAGTTGGGGTTGGTAATATGGCCTTAATTTGATCACCAGGAACCGAAACAACATCTTTTTCATTAGCAAAATATAATTGGTTATCTTTGTTGCAAAATTTCAAAAACATCACGGTGACATCTTCTTGAGAGAGGTCGTTCTGACATACACCAATAAATTATTCAATCTTGGATTTCTCTCCTTTGTCAATTTTGTATTCAACCAAAACATGAACTCCAGAAGTAACTTTCTTTGCAAAATCTTCCTTGTTCGTGTTTACATTTATACACTTGGGTTAAATCCTTTTGTTCCTTTAATTCAGGTTGGTCATAGTGGTTGCTATACTCTTCATCTTCTGAAGATGTAAATACGTCATCAACTGACAATTTTGAGGGGTTTTTTTTTTTTTTTTAATCCATCTTATTTTGAGTAATTAATAATTGATCATCAGTTGGGAAGACCTCAGAGAGTTTGTAGTGTCTACAGGGTGTTTCTGCCGAACACTTAAAACAAGAAAGTGTACGACAATACATAATGCCAGTACAAAGTCCACAAGTTTCCTGATGAACCTGCATAATCCCCTTTATAAGGGGTATGATGAGGTTATTAACTTCCAACTTTGTCTTCTATGACTGCTGACGGGATGTCATACAAATCAATGTTAAAACTACTAAGAGCATCCACAAAATCTTTGGCACAAGTTATGTCAGATCCACGTAACACCTTTTTATCAGCTTCCCTTTTAAGAGTACCGCCCACCCCATCCATTGGCCCCTTACCATGACCGGCCTCAGTGAAGTTCCAGGTGGACGATTCCATTTGGGTAAAGTATTTTAGCAGAAGAGTCTTCAGTAAATAAAGGTTTATCCTGTTTCTACACTGACTAGATGGACTGTCAGTAAATATATGAACAGCGGTAGTTGCAGGGAACTGTTGGGATGCGTTTAAAAAAACAGGTTTCATGTGACCCCAAACGGCGTGGGCGTGGTGGTCCAAGTTATCAGAGGCAGAGGCAAAACATGTTTGTCTTTGTGGTGTCACCTACTTTAGCATACCACACACCAGTATTTAAGGATAGCTGCCTTTTACTAGCACCGAAGTGAACCGATTGTACTTCCTCTTCGTACTTGGCTACATAATTTTCACAAAAATCTAATCTGAAAAGAAGCTCTCCCTCTGAAAGATTTTCAATTTTGTTTTTTAGAGCACCTGCCTGGTGTTTTGCGTAAAAAATATGTTTTTTAAAGATAGCTAACTCTTTTTTAAATACGTTTTTAAGTCAGATACTTTAGCTACTTCTTTCACCTTGACAGTTTTCTTAACAATTTTCTTTTTATATTTTATCACTTTTTGCTCTTCTACCATTTTCCACTTCTGGTATTTAACCAAAAAATCTTCTTCATAGCAGAACGTGACTGTCGTTACTTTTGCACTGTGAACACATATTTAACATGCATTCTTTGCTATCAGTTGGACACACAACAAATTTCACTACTTCAGCAGGAGACCGCTGCGCTATAACATTAGTTACTTTTAATGCTTTTACTAGCAAATCCATATTTGCGTGTTTCACGCAGCCACATGTTTCCCTGTCAATCATTTTGGGAAATGTAACCCAAAAGGGTCTGGAACGACAGAATGATGCCTTCGAAATGTTTCCATGAGTCTCCTTTTAAAATTTTTTTGAAGATTAGATAAAGTGTCCAATAGAATTCTTCTTTGTTTTTTAATGCCACCGTTTTTAACAAACTCCTCTTTAGGCGAGGACACACCTGTCATGCAGTGCTCCGATCCGGATCATGTCCGATATTTCGTAAAAAATCTGACCGGTGTGGGATCGGAAAGGAATGAGCACACGTGTCATGTTTACTTCCGATTTTCTTTCCGATTTTACATTAGTCCAACTCGAGATCGCCAGTCTTGAGTCAGACGCCAGTTAAAACGACCTTGGAGCGTACTGTGCACTAATGTTGAATTTTAGTAATCGTGAATTAGCTATCGTGGCTATTTGTTTGGATGAAGAAGATCAAAATAATAAACAGTCATTTATGAAGAGTAGTGGAAAACGTGAATATTGGGTACATGATGCATGGAAAACAAGACAAGAAGAAGGGGAGTTTACCACACTTTTACCTAATCTGTTGGACGACGAGACGAAATTTTTTTCATTACTTTAGAATGCCGATGCATACCTTCAATCAGTTGGAACTTAAACTCAAAGAACATTTAACCATGCAAGACACGTATTTTAGAAAAGCAATCACTCCTAGACACCGCTTGGCAGTATTTTTAAGGTAAGATACTATCCCATTTACAAAAAGTTCTCTTGTCAAAAGGATTATTTATATTTCTAGGATCGATATATCTAGGATTATTTATATAGAACATTTTATTTTATTAACCTTGCTTTATGACAATTCTTTTTCCAAATAAATTTGAACTCTAGTTGGATTTCAAAAAACGCACAATAAGCACAAGAAAATTACCAAAAAGAAATTTTATTAACATTAGATTACAATTTCACAGTCAATATATGAAATGTTTAAAGAAAAAGATATTAAGAAAAAACTTGAACATTCTACATCTTTGATGAATGATATATATAAAGTTTAAAAAATGTAGTGTAAGTTTCTTCATTGTATGCAGGAGATGTTGATGCAGGTTGAATACCTTTTGAGAAATCCGCATACGATACATTCTCCTTCCGACAGTGTAGACGTTGTAAGAGACGTTGAATCAGAGGACATATTGTTTGGAGGAACCATGTTAGTTTGTTGGTTGCTATTTTCAAGAAGCTCCTGTAATTCGTACTCTTGGACAATATTGAAAATCTTTCCTTTAGTAGAATGAAAACGGACAGGATGCAGTGATTTCAGAGTTGTAGCGATTCCGGATAAAAATGTATCGACAGGGTGCTGTCCATGATTTTCACTTGACTCTTTTTTTTCTTCTCAGCCAATATGTATGCCATTAGCTGAGATGATGCAGTCTCTTGAGGTTTTGCTTCAAGCTTCCTTTTGCGTTTTGCGGATAGAGGTCTATGGTCGATGGAAACTCGACTTGCTGGAGTTGTAGGTGTTAGCAACGACACGGATTCTACACTCTCCTGAGGTTCAATGTCATTGACATCTTGTGACTCCTTGGTGGAGTTTCTGCTGATGAGAGTCATTGAGTTGAGTTTCATCACTTATGTCATCTTCATCAGGAACATTACTTAGGCCTTTCCGTTCACCGAGATGAGGAATCAAGAATTCAAGGATGGACTCAAATTTGTATTTATTGGTTGATGTTCCTGCCTGTCCAGATTTGGTTTTCCTTTTCTGTCTAGCTCTTCGCAGACTATCTCGAATTCCGTTCCACTTCTTTTTACATTCCTCCTCTTGTCCTAAAAATGATAGAAATTTATTAATATAAGTTGTTTGTTACAGGTTTCTTGCCACAGGCGATTCTTACAAAACCATATCATTCAGTTACAGAATGGGAAGTAGTACAGTTGGTTCCATTGTTCATCATACAAGCAGAGCGGTAATTCAAGTACTTTTGAACGAAGTAATGCCAGCTCCGAATGAGGACAAGTGGAATGAAATAGCAATAGAATTTTGGAAAAAGTGGCAGTTTCCCAATTGCATTGGTGCTATGGACGGTAAGCATGTAACAATACAAGCTCCAAAATCGTCAGGAAGTCTCTATTGGAACTACAAGAAAACGTACTCCATTGTTCTTTTAGCTGTAGTTGATGCTCGGTACAACTTCATTTTTGTAGATGTCGGAAGCTGCGGAAGAAACTCAGATGGTGGTGTTTTTTCTAATTCCAACTTTGGTAAAAAGCTATCTCAAAAACCAACTTAACATTCCTGAAAAAAAGTGTCTCCCAGGAACAGATACTGAACTTCCCATGATTATAGTTGCCGATGAAGCTTTTCCCCTCACAAACAACATTATGAGACCATTTCCTGGGAAGAACTTGTCTAACGAACAGAGAATTTTCAACTACAGATTGAGTGGAGCACGTAGAATATCGGAAACGTGTTTGGCATTATGGTGCAAAAATTTAGAATGTTCATGAGACCTCTCCAGGGAAGCCCTGACAAACATAATGAGAATTGTACTTGCAGCATGCATCTTACACAACTTCATTCGAATTTATGAAGACTACAAAGTGCCTGAAGCAACCCATGATACTGACACGGCTCCAGGGGAGAAATCTCGTCTCCAGCACTTTCCACGTCGCAGAGGAGGGGAAAATCGTGAAGCATTTAATATAAGAGAGCAATTCAACCAATTCTTCAATTCTGAAGAGGGTAGTGTGGAGTGGCAAGAACGTCGGGCCTTCATAAGTTGATAAGTTTATTATAATTATTTCCATTGGAACTATTCAAAGCAATGCATATTTCAGTTTATATTTTATTAATTATTATACTAAATATTTTTATCTATTAGAAAATATTTTTGAGAACCTGTGTAATCTGAAGAAAGCCTATAACATAAAATAAAAAATTATAACAAAATGATGATAAAATGTTTCTACAGTGACCCAAAAAGTGTCTATTTTTGCACTTACTATAGCACGTACAATAGTCTATTCCTACACCAGTGCGTAAAGTTAATTATTTGAGTACATAAAATTATATTTTACTCATCCCATATTTGCAACCTGGAATTCAAAACAAGATTTACAACCAGATTCACAACACAATTGAGGGGCTAAGCGGACAAGTGGCCTAACCCCAAAACAGCTGTATTGAGTTTATTAGCGTTTAAAGATTTGTCACTTTTTTAACATTTTTTTAAACACATTAAAAAACTCAAGCTTTCTAGTTGTAATTGTTACTGTTATATAAGAACATAACCGTTGTATGCATGGTAACCTTTTTATTTAATTATTTTCATTAATTTAAAAATAAAAGTGGGTTTGGGCCACTTGAAAATTGGCATATTTTATACATTAAGTAAATTTATGTGGGTTGGGCCAATATATTAATATAAGTACTGTACAACTTTACTGTCAATTAACATTTTATTACATCACTTAATGATACCATTAAGCTTGTACTTGATATGAAACAAAATTGTACACTACTTTAAAACAGGATATAGTAAAAAATTAAACATTAATACAAAATTCAAACAAGTTCATCTTCTTCCTCATCGACTGGAACGGTTGACGGAAATATCTCCAGAACTTAAAATTGATGTGTAAAATGAGTGTTTGATTGGTGGTATGTATTCTAAAAGAGACATCAAGTCCTTCTTTTTCGGCTCATCTATTTTTCTTCCATTGGGGTAGAGAACATCTAACTGCATTACTTCCGTTGTTGTCCTTTTTTTTTGATGTTGACAGTGGAAAATGGGACCTCTTCGTTGTTAGAGTATTTGTAATGTAAGAGCAGAGGCTCTGCCTGCTTAAAATTAATCCACTGTATTTTAAGCCACTCAACCTTTTGATCATTTCCCACATCCCCAGTGTTGACAACTTTGCGGTTTGTAATATTGTTCATAAGCTTTTCAAATGAAAAAAGTCATCTTTTTCCATTTTTTTAACTTTAAATGGTGGCTTTTTTGCTGACAAGATCACCTTGATCCAATTCATCTGGTACATAAACTTCAGAGTGATACTTTTTTTCTTTTTCAATAAGACCAAAATCTTGGTCACAGGCCAAATATGTATGTCCTGAGACTAAAAATTTGTGGTCAATCTCAGTACAAAAATATTTAGGAGACGTAGCAATGTAATCACATAGTGCAGCTACTTTTATATTGCGGTTTTGACCGCCACATTGGTCACTGTACATG
Source organism: Homalodisca vitripennis (assembly GCF_021130785.1). Classification (NCBI taxonomy): domain Eukaryota; kingdom Metazoa; phylum Arthropoda; class Insecta; order Hemiptera; family Cicadellidae; genus Homalodisca; species Homalodisca vitripennis. The sequence continues at coordinate 62,521 of NW_025777560.1, read as the reverse complement.
ATCAGTTTTGAAGTTTTAAACATGGTTTTCCACAAAATGTAAAATACATGATCCCACTTCCTCAGGGCCACGGGAGGCTACAGCCTCATTCCACACATACATATAGCTGTATTTAGTGGACAAATTGTGTATTCCTAAACAATACGTCCACAACTGCCGTTTGTAATAAACTGGCCCTGTGGATAGCACAGGTGTTGGCAATGTTTTCATTAAATCAAACGCAATCACGCTAACGTCATTTGAAGGATCCTTCCCTTTTTCAGCATCTACCCTGTAATCCGTTCGTGCTGATTCAGCTAAGCGCCAGTGTAATTCTTGTTCAATTTTTACAGGCCTTTGTTCAGTTTCTGGTAATGATTTAAGTTTAATGTTATATGCATCACACTTACGGCAGCTGTCTGTGACTGGAGCATGAAAGTGATAATTAAAATCATTATTAAAAACCTTTCTAAAGACAAAGGGTGAAACATGATCAACCTGATTTTCTTCAACATACATTTTGTACATGATTGAGATATTTAAGTTGGGCGAAAGATACTTTCGATTTGGATTTTTTACCCTAGAGTAGTGGGAATCATAAGCTGGAAACTTACTAATGAAGTCCTTTACCTTTTGCAGCCTATGATCAGGGGTTTTATTTTTAGGGGCTTTTCCTTGTCCTCTCTTGTCTTTTGGTGGGGTTATGGCGTTGTCTTTATTTTTAATGGCCCGTGAAATTCTGCCATCACTTACTCCTAGAACTTTTTTAAAATACTCCTTACATACCCTGACTTCTTCTCCACTTTCCTTTTTTTAAGTTATAAATCCTTATAAACATTCGTTTCTCTGAATTTAGATTTTGTATAAACTCTTTGTTTTTTGACAACTGTTACTAAGTTATTTATAAAGGAGGTTTGTAGATTATGGTCCGCTAGGTCGTAATAGGAATAAAATATTTTTTACAGTGTTCAGTCGGCAATTTAAGGTGGACACTTAAGAGGGCAAGAGCAGTCACCAGGTGCAAAAACTTTTGCTTCAACAACATTTCCTTTTCTTGTGGTGTACTGCTTTCCTGAATTTCTGAGTCTTTTTCTAACATTTTGTTTCCAATTTTGAACATTTCTTTGCCTCTTTCGGGATTTTCTATTATCTTCAGTCGGTATTGTATCAGCTGCAGGCAGTTGGTGATAGTTTGTTATGATCTGAGGTGGAGGGATGATCATTACCTGTGTTTGTTGTCTCTCCATGCGAAGTCTTCTCAGCGCACTTCAAACATATGTCGATTTTTGGGTGTCTCAGTTTCAGAATCTTCATCTTCTGAAGGGGCGTAAGAAGATGAGGAATATGTATCTGGGAATAGCTCTTCCTCAGACGAACTCTCCAAATCTGAAACAATCGTAACCTTCAGAAAACACAAGATTAAACTTTTAAATATAAAATATCACTTTTTAATGTACTGTACCTAAATGTAGTCTCCATTGCAAAAAGTACCTACCTTCAAGGTTTTATTTTTCGACAATTTATTTTAGGTTACTGTGGCTATCAGTTATTCTCAAAATACGTACTTATTAATAACAACACTTGTACAGTTTACCTCTAGAAATCATTTCTAAAATAATATTTATCTTTTATATTAAATAAAATAGGTTTATGTTGTGTGATAGCCCACTTCGTTTTTAACACATTGATACCAAACAGAAGTAGGTTATAGTAAATAACAGTTTTTTTTATTGATGTTATACAAAAATAACATGGAAATCAGCCAACAACCGCCTGCATTTCGGTAAAAGAGACCAACAAAAATAAAAAAAAAATATACTAGAATTGCCAGTTCCAGGGTTAAATTAATTACTAACTAACCTATAAAACCAGTTTAACCAATTAAATTTCTTATGTCTATCAATGGGGCAAAGTTAAAGTTCTTAGGTATTATAATATTATTATTTAAAATGATGCCATATAAGATATAATAAAAACTGTTGTTAATACCATTGTAATGTGAACTGAATCTTTGAAAACTAGTCTATGAATAACATCCTAGGCTAACCTTATAAACTGGGACTTAGTTGCAAACCTTTATTGGTAGGCCTAAAATACAGTTGTATGATTAATCTCATAAGTAATCTATTAAACTAATAAATTATTATATTTTTCTTACCTTCATTCATGGTTCGTTGGAATAGGTTACTTGTGAAAAAACCGTATCAATACAATTTGTAAGTTTCAAGTGGAATGCTTTTTAACCAAAACAAACATGAAAGTAAACAAACAAATGGCTCAAGCCACAACAATGGAACAGAATGTGGGTTAGGCCACACGGCTGTGGCTTGGGCCACTATTCAGTTTGCAGCTGACTCAAAGACCAATAATAAACAAACTAGTGCTGCTATCTATCAGAAAAATGGAAAAGGTGGCTTGGGTCGATATGCAGTATTTAGAATAGAGTGTTAGAGATATTCTAAGGCTCATATCTCAATATTGATATTTTGTGGGTTAGGCCACTTGTCCGCTTAGCGCCTTAACACATTGACTGCGGTAAAAATATTTAAAAACTTACCAGATAACTGAAAAAATATTATTGCATATAAACTTACGTTTTGGTGGTGTTATGAAGGAATGGTGGTTGAAATCGGGCTCCCGTCAGTTTTTTGGAGGTTTTTTTCAATTTTGAAAATCACGGTCACCGGTGACCGCGCCGCATCCCACGTACGCCACTATGTATTGCGCCAGCGTCACAGCATGGTCCCGACCGCTACACACCGAGTATAACTCCAACACTATGTTTGAAACTGTCCGTAGTATGTACAATAATCTAACCTATATTGTCTTCAGTATTTATTCAACTAAAAGTTTTACTTATTTACACTATTTACACAGGTTTAGTTTTTTATTCATGATACTTTTCGAAGCAAGCGCCGAAGCACAGGCCAGGCTTATCTGGACAAGTTGCACAGAACCAAGGTGTTTTCTTATTGCGTGTGGTCTGACAACAGATTCGACAGTTTTTTCTTTGAATTCTGTTCGCTGCAGTTCGGCCTTCAATTTTTTGAATTTGATGCATCCCAAGTCGCGCTCGTTTTTGACCGGGGCTCTCAACAGCAACGTCCAGAGGTGGCAAAAGTGATCGAATGACTTCAAGTCTGAACTCATAGAAGTTTATTTTTCGCTGGTATTTGTTGTGTAGGTTGCGTGCATTTAGAAGCATCATTTGCAGGATGTGGATGAAGATTTTCTTATACCAGCGCATTGTCTTTCTTTCACAGGGATAATAAGACAGTAACTGGTCAGCCCTATCCACACCACTCATGTACGCGTTATACTGTATGATGGGAAGTGGCTTTTTCAAAGTAGTTTTATGTTTGGTAATAAAGTCCACCATTTCATTTTCAAATTCGGTGCTTATATAAGGTCACAACACGTTTGTCACGCCACTTACCGATCATTACGCTGTGCCCATATCGTGCCACTGTTTCACCTCTTTTGAGTTTAGCACTCTGTATGTCATTTGGGACATTTTTCCTATCGAGGCGCGAAAGTCCCGGTGCAATAGGTATTCCGTGCAAGGAGTTTTGAGGCCAGCAAGTAACTATTGTAAAAGTTATCCATGAAAATGGAGTGGCCATTATTTAATTTTTCCTGTAACAAATTACAAAACAACCTTCTCTGTGTGACCTTTCCCCCCTACTTCCAAATCTGATGAGCCACCATATACGTGAAATTTTAGAATCAGTCCAGAGTGTTCTGTCAGTGAGTACAACTTCACCACCATACTTTATGGCGCTTTCCTTTTATGTACTGGCGAAAATGTAGACGGCCTCGCCAAAGAATCATCGCCTCATCTAAAGAAAGTTCTTTTTGTGGATTGTAAATGTCATTCATTTTGTTATTAAAATGACCAACAACAAATTTGATTTTATCCATACTAGTTTCTTCCTGGTGGTTAGGATTGTGAAAATACAAACATCGTAGAATATTCAAAAATCTATCCCTTGACATCACATGGCGGAAAACTTGTAAACTAAACAGCTTATCAGTCTTCCAATAGTCCTGGAGACGATTTAGTCGAATTGTTCCAGTGTGCAAGAGGAAGTCCGATAAAGTGCAATAACTCGTCCATTGTAATGTCTTTCCATTTGTTTATTCGAGAATTTGGTGTCAGATCTGGTTTTTTTGAACACTTCAAAGGCATAGGCATTTGAAAAACTTGATTACGTTTTCTAAGAAAATGTCATCAAGCAAGAGCCTAAAATAATCTATTGGTTTACCTTGGCCAGGACAAGGTACTAGAAGTCCAGACAGGCGGACAAAAGTAATGGGTCTCAATCCGGAAGTTGTCAAAGCCCATACAGGGGGGGCTGTGCCAATGTCTAGGTCATCATCGGAACTATAAGGACACATCAGAGGATTCACTTGACAGATCATCAGAATCACCATCCACTAAATTCTGAGTAGGATCCACATTTTGGTTTGCGAGAGAGGCACTTCATCGTCACTGTCGTCGGCACAGTGTGCACCACTTTGTGTCGAAGTTCCAGGAAGATCCATTTTCAATGAAGTAAACAATTCTAAGAACTATATTTACACTCACTAAGCACTCAACACTTCACTATTTCAAAGAGAAAAAGAAAAGAAACGGCGGTCGCCGGTGACCGCACCGCACTATGCCCGAAACCGAAACTAATACGTCCACTGACACGACCCGATGTCTAACTGAGAAGCGACGTAGTTTCACCCAGCTCAAACGAGTGGCTGAACCACACTGAAACTACAAACAGAGAGCGGTGCGCGCGGTCGCCGGTGACCGCCGCGCACTCTAGCGAGGGTATTTGGCGGTTACCGGTGACCGCGCCGCACTCTATGTGTTAATTAATAGTGAGTTACCTTATACGCAGGTTCCCTATTCAGCATTCAAAAATAAGTTGGCCAGTCCTGCTTCAGTACACAAAAATATTAAGAACCATAGTCTAATAAAAACACAGTTACGTCACTCGGATACAAAAATTTAATGTGTAATTTGAGTATAAAAGTGTTGTAACTGCACTCAAGGAACTTTTTTCATTCGCCTCCGGCTCGTGAAAAAAAACTGTTTCTCACGGTGCGGTAGTCGTTCACTTCACACTCTAGTCACACAAATAATTAAAGCGGGACAAAGTCTACTAGTATTTACGTAGTAAATTGTATAAACCAAAAACAAATCTTCTGAATGAAATTAATTAATTTAAGTACAACAGTTGCGGGCCAGTTGCAACAAAAAGGAATTAAATTTATTCATGGTAAGATGACGTCATCTTACCGTGATTAAGTTTAATTGTGTTTTGTGCAACTAGCTGCATGTATACCAAAAATATGTAGTTGTAACCTACATATGACAAACATGTAAAACAAAGTTATTGTTATAAGATATTGTTAATGATAACTGATAATAGATATTTTGGTACTAATTAATCTGAGTATATATCCTCCTGAGTCCAGAGTGGCTAATACTAGGCACTTGTCTTTGATAGTACTTGAGGACCTGAGGATTTCAATAAGATTTAGCAACTATGACCGAAGTGCCTTTTATTAGGCACTCTAAAAAATTGGCCTTGAGTTCCCGAGAATTTTTTTCTTTAAAATATCATATGACATGATAATAACTTGTCTATAAACAAATGAAAAGAGCCAAAAAAATATTTAAAAATTCTGTTGTGCCTTATTCTACCCTTTTTGATTGTCCTAATAATAGGCACTTCGGACTGAAATGGGTAGAAAATGGTATTAAAAACATAAGTACATCCAGTTAAACCATATATTTTATTTGAGTGTCCAATTAACATGAGTACAAAAGAATTAAAAATACTGCACTGAGCTATCGTAATCAGACTTCCATGGTTTCTGTTGATTTTTGAGTTAATTAAAAATACTAAGTTAATTAGGATTTTTAAATCATGACCCTCAAATTACTTTGTGTGGTATTTAGCAAAACAGTTCCTTCCATCTACAAGGCAAAGATTAAACTTTGCACTGTGTACAAAAAAACAGTAGATTTTTTTAAAACACTTTGGAAGAGCACACCTCTTTTGGATTTTCTTTGTCACCTCCGGTAAGTGGGTGGCGCCTTGCAGTCTTTTCTCTAAACATGGGCCCGCACTCTTCCTACGATCCAAAAATCCTTCTTCTTGGTGTCCTTGATCTTCATCCCCATTTTCATCAACATCCAGACGAACACTATTTCTTCTCTCAATCATGGATTTACCTAATTCCAACTTGAAATGCCTGAAATTGAACAATGTCCTTGGGAGATACTCCTGACGATTTCTTAATTCTCCCTCATCTGAAGCCATGCATTTCCTAGGGCTACATCAAAAAAGTGCAATAAACATCTAACTGTCCATTTTTTAGTTCTAGATCTCGAAGGGCAAATAGATAGTATTCTGTCTATCAAATCCACCCCTCCCATATTTTTGTTGTAATGACTGCACCACACTTGGTTGGGGACACTTGTAATATACCTCTTCTCAGCCTTTGACCACCTTTTAACCTCACACATGGGCTCAACGGACTCATTAGTTGAGATCATAGTTACGGATTTGTTATCCAGCCACTTTGTTAATGCTTATCGCACCAATCGGCGCGCGAAACACTGACTGTGGCTGAACCCCCTACTTTGGCTTTTCTTAAAAATCTTGTCGTCAGGGAAGATCATTATCCTGGGGAAGCCTATCCTTCCTTAAAGTCCCTGAGCATCTAATTCCACGATTAAGAAGTTCTTCAGCTAATCGTACAGTATTAAAATATCTGTCGATGTAAATGACATGGACCAGGAACTAAAGACCGAGTTAGATTAGAAGAACGGCAGACTCACATTGCCAAAAGCTTCCAGCAATATCTTGAGTAAAGGTGGTCTGATTCTGGTAAACCACAAAGTCACATATAATCCCAGTAGGATTAGCCAAAACAAATACCTTAATTCCTAAGGGGTTGGGCTTGTTGGGAATGTACTGTTTTAAGTCACTTGTGCCACTGAAGGGTATCATCATCTCATCTATACAGGATGTGTTGATTTCTGGTTTGTTTTAAGCATCCTAACAAAAAACACGGTCAAATCAGTGGTCTTATTTTCCATTAGCCTATCGGCTTTCCTTTTGCTCTTCATTAATGTCATCATCAAAGACAATTTTTAGTGAATTTCTTATTTGAAAAAACCTGTCCCTAGACATATGATCAGCAACTACAGCAACTCTCCATTCCTTGTCCCAATACATACGTATTTGGGGCAAACTGTAGGGATGACATTACAAAATTTACTCCCAACCAAACTTTGAATTCTCTCAAAGATAAGTTCAAACTTTTACCTGTCTTAAGTACATAAGTCTGGTTGCTTTTCTCCACAAATTGTTAAAAGAATATCATTCATCATAATATAGTTCAACAAACTTCTCATTACTCCAATTCGTACAGTCCAGTGGTATATACGAAGGTTCGTGAAGAGTCACAGGATCAGGAGAAAAAATGCCTTTTCTCCATGGTTCGGCAGTAGGTATGTTCTTTGTTCTCTTGATTGGTGGTTTGCAGTTTTAGTATTTTTCTTCCTTTTGGCTAGTTGAATTTTTCTGAAAACAATCAATAAAATAAAATAAATCATGTACTCAGTTAAAGTATTTAATAATTTTCAACAGAATTTTAAGTAGAATGTGTAACCATAGTAATTACATGTATTTTGTTTGTATAAGTTAGATTACATTAGGTTAGGTTAGGATAAAGAAATTTGATGATCAAGTTACCTTTACTGCTGTTGATGTTGTGGGTTCGTTTATCGCTGTCACTAGTTGAGGGATGATAGTCAGGGTCGCTGTCAGTATTGTCACTCCAATTCGCTTGAAATAAAGATTGCTCTCTTGTGCTGGCACTGAGGACATTATCTTCATTTTCTTCATCATTGAAATCCTCGATCTCAGAATCATCAGTCCCAAACAGACAAGCATTGATTTTTCTTGGTGTCACTGTAAAAAAAGTTTATACTGAAATTCAACATAATAAAGACCGAAGTTACTAGTATTAGGTATTAGTAAAATACTGCCTTTTGGTCTTTAGCCCTGTGTGTCTAATATTAGTCACTTAGATTGCACAACAATTTGTCCTATAAAGAAACTGATTATTGTTGCATTTAATACACTACATAATAACCTTGTGATGTGTTTATGACATATAAATATAACTTATAAAGTAAAACAATGGTTTTATCTACTTACATCGTTGATTTGTAGAGGATGATTTTCTGGGTGGTGTTGCCATCTTGTTTGTTTCAATGCTGTGTCACACTGACGCACCCTAGCGGTGAGTTGAGGAACTATACATCAACAAGGAACATTCTAACCTGTACAGTGCTACCCCCTATGGGGCAGTCTGATAACCAGCAAGCCATGGAGAGAATTTTGAAGTTAAGTGACTAATACTAGGCACTCAGGAATTTGTTTAAGTATACATCAGTTTACGCTCAGGACTCAACTGAGTTGTAGTTAATGGCCTAGTATTAGTCACTTAGGAGTTAATTAGAAAAAACAACAAAAATCCCTGGGTCTCAGGAGGTTATCTATTCTAGTTCTCACCTTCTACGTTCAATTCCTTTGCAACTTTTTTCCAAATAATATCCTTGTAGTCAGAGTTTCTATATTGTTCTTGAGTCTGAATCATACAAAACTGGAAAGTTTCTTACACTTTCGATCAGCTCCTCCGCTTTTTATAGCCGCCATTTTAGCCACCAGAAAACACAAAAATATACAACAACAGCTAACGACACGCGTCCCGCATCAAGTAAACGAATGGTCTGCACTGTCGGAGCATGATCGGACAGCGACATCGGAGAAGAGTGGGAGTAGGACAGGTCACGTGACGGACGGGTGTGGCTTGCCGCATTCAAGGCCGTTGTTTGTTTAGCTGTCATACAGTCGTCCGTCTGTTATGACCGTAGTCGGATTGGAACGCTGTATGACAGGTGTGTCCCCGCCTTTTCCCTGGGCACATTTTGCTCACACGGTCGTACGTCTTAAAAAAAGTTCATTAATTTTTCAGACAATTCTTTAGTGATGGAAGTTTTAGTTGGCCGTGTATACTCAAAAAGAGGTACTGGGACTGTTTTCGATAAACATACTTTGTTTGCGGTATAAGGCACTAGATCTTTGAGGTGTGTTTGTACTTGGTATTTTTTCAATCCGACCACTTTGTGTAATATTTGATTTTTGAGTGTGCTACTCCTTTTGTTTGGGACTTCAGCTGTTTTTCCAGGGCATAGCCCAAGAACAATTGAGGAGGTAGATGTAAAAAGGACTGGATGGTCGAAAATCATGAACTGAGAAATAGGCTTGCAAAGATTTGATCCGACTGTACCTTTTATGTGTAAGATAAAAAATGTTGCTTATTTCGTAATTTTAAAAGATTGCTGAGAAAATCAGTGTTTTCTCTTATCAAAAATATTATAAATATGTAGAAATTAAAAGTGATACATACGCCCTTTCTCTAGAGATGATGTTCAGCCATTTTGTTTTATACGCCCTTTTTCAATCTATGAGCCCTTTTTCCATCTATAATCCCTTTTTTCATCTCTCATACCTGTCTCCAAAAACCTTTATAATAATAAAAAGTAGGGGGGGGGGTGGAATAATCATTGATTTAAACTTCAATAATAAAATTAGTTTTATTACAAGTAATAAGGAAAAAACACTTTAGTTTAAAGCTCAAATTATTTAAATAAAAGGAATGTGTGTTTAAACTTTTCTTCAATCATTTATAAATTAAACTGTTAATTTACTTGTGCTTCTTCAGAGATACACGCAACTTTCACATTCATGAGAACCTTCAAATAAACTCTCATACCACTGTACATCAGCTGGATTTAAAAATCTAAACAAACTTCTGAACATCGGCTACTTTTGCAGGATTCATCATTACCTTATCTGCTGGTGGAAGATTGTCAAACATGTTTGGTAACACATCTTGTGTTTTAAAATATGTAAAGGGCTGAAAAAGGTGAAAAGTAGGAGTTCCCAGCTAGCACACCACCTGAGGAAGGATACTTCAGCCTGCAGTACGATTGTATCTTGAACGAATTTTGTTTGGAAAGAATCTTTTTCTTCATAATTGTTGTGAATCCCTCCGACCACTTTTTTACAATGGGCGCACCATATTTTACGATGAAGGGGCTAGTATTTACTCTTGCATTTGTAAGAATATTAATATACTTTGTAAGGGTGTGGATCTTTTCTTCTGCTTTAATTTTTCCCCCGCAAACCCTAAAATTTCTGTCGCACTGGCCAAAACTATGACCTCTTTACGGGAAACAAATGAGATACAGGTACTCCAAGATCCATAGCCAACCAGCTTCAAAATGTTGACATTAACACTTGTTTTTATTTTTTGGCCACCTGTACTGTCTGAGAGGAAAAAACTACTTCTTTAAATTCAAGATTATCTTCTAATTTTTGTTTAATAATATCATACACGAAAGAACAAACTGTGTCAGGATTTTTCTTTGATTCAGTTTTCAAGGTAGTAATATAAAAGCACTACTACCGTCGGTGTGACAATGCACATTAAAGAGATACACCCAACATTAATCTTTTATAGAATTGGGCAGTTTCATTTTGTCTTCGGCAAAGGCAAATTTTGAGCATAATCAAATTCTAAAAAGCAAAATTTTGCTATCATCACAACTGCATTGCTTAACATCATCTTTTAAATTTTTAAATGATTTTGTACTTCCTTTGATGAATATTATGGCTAGTTTTGCTTTCGTCATTTGGATTAGTCTTCAGTTTTACTATACACTGAGAGCAAAAGTCACATACATCTGTACGTGGTATAGTAAAAACTATAGTTACAGTCTTTTCCTTGTAAAAAACACTTAAAAAGTTCATTCAACTTTTTAGGTTTGGATTTTCAGAATACCGCTTCTTTGACTTATCTCTACTGTAATGAGATTCACGACTAGGTCTGAAGGTGGGTTTTTACCAAGTCCCATACATTTTCAGTTACCTTGCGTGGTCTATTACTATGAGACCCCCCTTTTTCAGTGAATGTTTCTCCCTTAAGTACTTTTTCTTGGATTATACAAAGTAGTTTTTCAGATATCTGATACATGTCTAGTTAAAAATTGTCTACATACAGTTTTAGAAATTCCATGAACTTTAACACAATATTTCCACAACTTATCTCTTTTTCTTGTGGCACCTACCAACTGAGTGATAGGTGTCTGAGCCTGGAGTATTCCAGAAATAAGGGTGTCTTGTTGTACCTTTGAGGCAGAACCATAAAAAGAATCAAATAGGGTTTCTTGCTCATTTAAGCTGATATTTTTCCAACAATCTTGCTTACAGCACTTCAATATAACAGCAAAAGTCTTTCTAGTCTTAGTATTCTTACCATCAGTTGAAGCATGTTGTTCACCAGAGTCTTTAAATTTTTTATTGTTTTCTCTATCTTCTACGGATTGAATTTTTTTCCTTTTTCTTGATTTGACAGAAAGGACACTTACATTTACACTGGCACCACTTAAGTCACTCATTTTCAGCACAACTAACCAAACTTATCACTTAAAGACAATATTTGAGAATCATATGAGCTAATCCCGCTTTCGCGTAGTGTGATCTCAACATCATCTGGTTTAAAAAAATTGTCAAAAATAAAAACATAGAGATATAAGAATAAAAACTCAGCAGACTGACTTATTTTCTGCTTTGCAGGACAATCTCTGTCATACTTCTTCTTTTTCACCCATTCGTTCTCTATACCTTCGCTGACGTTCCTTTGTCAATGCTTTCTATCTCTCATACTTTTCCTTTGCTGATAGCTTTGAGGAAGTGCCATGGTTCTCTCTTCACGACCTAGAATCAAAAACAGAGAAAAGTGTTGCAAAGTTTTTAAAAACGTATGTTTTAAATTTAAAAAAATGTATTAGAGATTGGATTAATTTATGATTTTTGAGGTAAATCAAAAGTTGCTAGAATTGCAATATGCCAATAAATAGTAATTTAACAAATATGTTGTTAATTTATAATCAAATAATCCAATTGTTTGTTCTAAATCAACATGCTACAGAGCATATGAAAAACTGTTAAAGGCTGTTTATAATATTCGTAGTAATCACGTTAATTAAAAAAAGTAAAAGTAACATTTAAAATGCATTTTAATCATAACTTTCAAAACATTATATAAATAAAAATTATTTAACAACAGTTATTGCAAGTCACACAGTTTAGAAGTGTATTTCCAACAAATCGATGCTATACCTCATCGTTTTACGTCACCGATTTGTAATATTCAGATATAACCTAGTGCCGTGTTTAATGTTGAGAACAAAGGTTAGGAGATTGAGGTTATGTTCGTTACTAATAAACGGCGGCATATGATAGCTTTCAGAAATGTTTTAACTGTATAGTTAAAAAAAATAGCGTTACCGACTTGTTGAGGAATTAAGGTACTGATAGTTTTCTTACCTGAATATCAATTGTTTGAAGCTTAGGATTCGAAGCAATCTTCACTAAAACAGCAAGTAAACTCGATACATTCGCCTCACATACAAAGACGTAAGTTTTACCGCTCAAATCAAGTCTTGCTAACTTTTTGCGGGATCGTAGCTTAGTGGTCGTTGACGTAGACTTCCCCGGTGACAAGGACCAAAAGCAACTGAATATAATTAATGAACTAATTTCTTTTGTAAGGACTTTGGTTTTACTGAGCCACTGTCTTTAGCTGTGTTGTTGACTTATAGTTTTTATTTTAAACGTACGTTTTTATGAGTTATATTTTTGAGGTGAATTAGCAGACGATAGGTCAAATACAGTTTACCGATTTGTATTTTTCTTCCAATAAGAAGGCATTATTAAGTAAATCATATGAGTTATTGTTTTTAAATTATTAAACAGCTAAAGAAAAGGTGTTTAGGTAAATGACTTTTACCTAAAGTAATATATTTATTTATGAAAAAATTGCCAAGGAATTACATTACTACATTGGTGAGATTCACCCTTATGATTTATCAACATCATTTATTGTTTAGATGTTGTATCATGTACCGTAATATATTGACTTCACTTGTTGTTTAGATGTCCTATGCTTATCAGTAGTGTATGCTTACAAGTTGATCCACAGTCATAACTATGATTAATTTAAACTTAGATTAATATTCTGTTAAGTATCATATGAAATATTGACATCACGTATTGTTTAGATGTCATGTGGGGGGAAACATTGATGTATGCTTGCAAGTTGAGATGCATAGTGGACAACTATGATTAATTTAAAAGAAAGGATCTGTGTATCATATGAAATATTGACATGACTTATTGATTAGATATAATATGTGAGTTTAAGGTGTTTTATGCTTACAAGTTGAGATCAATAGTCAGTAACTATGATTATTTAAACGAAGGATTAATATTCTGTTATGTTAAAATGTAATAAATTGACATTACTTATTGTTTAGATGTCATATGTGAGCCTAAAGTGTTTTATGCTTACAAGTTTGAGATCAATAGTCAGTAACTATGATTATTTAAACGAAGGATTAATATTTCTGTTGTGTAACATGTAATAAATTGACATTACTTATTGTTTAGATGTCATATGTGAGCATAAAGTGTTTTATGCTTACAAGTTGAGACCAATAGTCAGTAACTATGATTATTTAAACGAAGGATTAATATTCTGTTGTGTAACATGTAATAAATTGACATTACTTATTGTTTAGATGTCATATGTGAGCATAAAGTGTTTTATGCTTACAAGTTGAGATCAATAGTCAGTAACTATGATTATTTTAAACGAAGGATTAATATTCTGTTGTGTAACATGTAATAAATTGACATTACTTATTGTTTAGATGTCATATGTGAGCATAAAGTTGAGATCCATCGTTAACATCTATGATTAATTTAAACAAAGGATTAATATTCTGTTACGTATTATGTACTTTATTGTTTACATTTCGTGTGTGTATATAGTGGTTTATGCCTAAAAGTTGAGATTTACAGTCAACAACTATAATTAGTGTCAAAGATAAAAATTATTTTGTGTATTATGTGATATTTTGAAATCAAATGGTTGGGTTCATGGCAACAACACAGACCAAGTCCATCTAAGTAAGTTTTTGAGAAAAATGACTTCAAAGTTAAAGATTCATTACTTAACTATAAAAAATAGATGGTGAAATTATTAAAAAAATTAAACATTGTTCACACCTTAACTTAGGTTTTTTACTAAATACGAAAAAAATATATTTAAAAAATTTGGCAAATAATATTATAATCTTGATATGCAGGACTTGGTTTGTTATTGCTCTGAAATATATTTTGATACCTGGAGTCGGTTATTTGTTTGCTCTGAGAGTTGGTGTGGGTTTAGAATGTAATTTTTTATAAATAAAAAAAATTAAGTGTTCCAAAAGTTATATTTATTATTGTAAAAAGTCTTACACTTGTAAAATACAAAAAAATTAATGGGCTTTTTATGAAATAAAAAAAAACTAAGTAGACCCATCATTTGAGTAGGAAAAAGACATTATTTTTTTTGTATTTTACAAGTGTAAGACTTTTTACAATAATAAATATAACTTTTGGAACACTTTAATTTTTTGATTTATAAAAAATTACATTCTAAACCCACACCAACTCTCAGAGCAACAAATAACCGACTCCAGGTATCAAAATATTTTCAGAGCAATAACAAACCAAGTCCTGCATATCAAGATTATAATATTTTTTGCCAATTTTTTTAAATATATTTTTTTCGTATTTAGTAAAAAACCTAAGTTAAGGTAATGAACAATGTTTAATTTTTTAATAATTTCACCATCTATTTTTATATTAAAGTAATGAATTTTTAACTTTGAAGTCATTTTTCTCAAAACTTACTTAGATGGACTTGGTCTGTTGTTGCCATGAACCCACCATTTGATTTCAAAATATCACATAATACACAAAATAATTTTAATTTTTGACACTTAATTATAGTTGTTGACTGTAAATCTCAACTTTTAGGCATAAACCACTATATACACACACGAAATGTAAACAATAAAGTACATAATACGTAACAGAATATTAATCCTTTGTTTAAATTAATCATAGATGTTAGCTATGGATCTCAACTTTATGCTCACATATGACATCTAAACAATAAGTAATGTCAATTTATTACATGTTACACAACAGAATATTAATCCTTCGTTTAAATAATCATAGTTTACTGACTATTGATCTCAACTTGTAAGCATAAAACACCTTAAAACTCACATATTATATCTAATCAATAAGTCATGTCAATATTTCATATGATACACAGATCCTTTCTTTTAAATTAATCATAGTTGTCCACTATGCATCTCAACTTGCAAGCATACATCAATGTTTCCCCCCACATGACATCTAAACAATACGTGATGTCAATATTTTCATATGATACTTAACAGAATATTAATCTAAGTTTAAATTAATCATAGTTATGACTGTGGATCAACTTGTAAGCATACACTACTGATAAGCATAGGACATCTTACATCGATGACTATAAAGACTGGGAGGAATACCTACCATACATCGATGACGATAAAGACTGCGAGGAAACCCATATCACACATAGATGGCGAAAAAGGACTGCGATGAACCTATGCCAAACGAAGACGGAGAAAACGAATCAGTTAATTGGAAAATGAGGGACACCCAGGGGAACTGCCCCACCGGAACAGATCTCAGACACAATAGTTGACAAAAAGTAGCAGTCTATTTTAAAGCCTTGATCATTTCGTAGCAGTCTACAGGGATGTCTGCCGCATATGTGAGGCACTTGGTCTGTGGATCTGACAATTAGTGACGTCATACAACAGCTGACTAAAACTACCATATGTTTTACATTAAAAACACCAAACAGGCCTAACCTTAATGTTTGTAGTCGCCAAACTGTGTTTTTTGAGTTGTTTATTTGTTTATCTTGACAATGAAGCGTAACAGAGATAGATCGTTTATTAGCACAAAACAGTGAAATCGATCGTTTTCTGAGTGACAGTGAATCTAGTTTGTTTTCTTCAGGAGGTGAGAGTGATTATATTCCCTCTGATTGTTCTGATACTGAATCAAGTTCGGTTGAGATAAACGAAAATGGTGATGATGTTGAAGGTGAAAGTAGAATTGCCTTATGTGCAAGAAGATGTTCACATGGAACTAGTTGATGGATATAATAATAATGAAGGTAACGTAATAAATCTCGATCCTAATGTACAGTTTGTTGTCAACGCTGTTCATGTCCGTTACGATAATGTGGAAGGTATCTGGAAAGATACAAACAATCATCCACACGTGTTTGAATTTACAGGTAGGGAGCAAATCAACCTACAAACTAATGATCCAGTAGAAGTTTTTAGCAGCATTTTTTGACGATTGTCTTCTAGATAAAATTGTCCATTGGACGAACAAACGAGCTGTAGACTACCGAGGAAACCCTCTTCCTAAATATTCAACTTCTTAAACAAATGTGTCAATGTTACCAAAGATGAACTAAAAAAGTTCTTAGGCCTAACCATGCTTATGGGCAATTTAGGCTTTCCCACACTGAAACACTATTGGTCAAATGACCCATTATACGGACATACCATATTTGGCAATACAATGTCTTGCAATAGATATGAAACCATTCTACAATGTTTGTGTTTTTATGATTCTGAAACAGATCCTACTGATGGCAGAATGCACAAAATTAGCCAAGTGTTACCTCACCTCTTTACAAAATATTAACGATACTTACAAACCCGGAAAATCACTGTCCCTCGATGAAGCGATGGTTTTGTTTCGGGGAAGGTTATCATTCCGGCAGTACATAAAAAACAAGGCTCACAAATACGGAGTTAAATTGTATGAACTATGTACATCAGACGGATTCATTCTAAACGTAATCATTTATGAAGGCAAAGGAACCTTACAACACCAAGGAAAGGGTCACACATATGAGGGTGGTGATGAAACTAATGCAAAACTTTCTTCACAAAGGCCATATTGTCTACTTAGACAATTTTTACAATAGCGTTGAGCTAGCTGAAGACCTGTTCAAAAACCAAACCAACATATGTGGGACCCTGCAAGCTGGCAGGTCAGGTAACCCACAAGAACTTATTCAGGCTAACTTGAAGAGGGGGTGAAGTTATCAGCCGGCAAAAAAGCGAAGTAACCGTCATGAAATGGCGGGACAAACGTAATGTGCTAAGTATTTCTACAGCACATGGCCTGACATGACAGACACCACAAACAAAAGAGGAACAGTTACGAAGAAGCATTCTATGATCGTACCTTATAACATAGGAATAGGCGGCATTGACAAAAGCGATCAAATGCTATCTTACTATTCCAGTCCAAGGAAAATACCTACGCTGGTATATGAAGATATTCTTTCATCTCATGGATATCGCACTCTGGAACAGTATTGTTCTATTCTTAGACAGTTGTGGCGGTCAGAACCGCAACATAAAATCTTCTTTAACTATGCTGAAACTTGTGCAGGATCCAGCAATTAAAGCTGAAAAGATAGACCTAAAGTACATGGTTCCTGGACATTCTTTCCTTTCCCAATGATACAGATTTTGAGATGATTGAACGAGCCAGTCAAAAGCATCACCAAATATAAGAGCCACAAACCTGGATTGGCATCATCAAAACTTCCAAGCGTAAACAGCCTCACTTTAAAGTACATCCCATGAGTACAGATGAATTTTTTAAGCACAAAAGCATTAGAAGAAGCCATAGCTAAAAGGAAAAAAGGCTACTGATGGTGAAGCTGTCAACTGGTTGAAGATTCGATGGATGCGGTTTCAGAGAAGTAAACCTTTTTGAAATACAGTTCAAGCATTCCTTTGAAAAGGGTTGCTCCATTTAGAATCATAAATTTAAAACAAATAGAAGCAAATAAAAAAAGGGAAGAACACTAAGCCCCAAAAAGGACTTAAGTTGAAATCACTTTTCGAAGTAAAACAAGAACCTCGCTATCCTAATCGTAGAGCGATTACTTGTTGCAAAGAAAAATGACATGCTGTCTCTTCTACAGTTTATCCCAGGATGCCATCATGGTTACTTCAAAAACTTTCCTGTTAACGTTGCTACAACGATCCAAACGACCTGCAGACATCAATGACGAAGATGATGATAATGATGAAGTTATCTATGAATGAATTTACTGAGTTCAATTTTAGACTTTAGTTTTAAAATTTTGCTATCATCACAACTGCATTGCTTAACATCATCTTTTAAATTTTTAAATGATTTGTACTTCCTTTGATGAATATTGTGGCTAGTTTTGCTTTCGTCATTTGGATTAGTCTTCAGTTTTACTATACACTGAGAGCAAAAGTCACATACATCTGTACGTGGTATAGTAAAACCATAGTTTAACTTATGCAGGAAACACTTATGGTATGTAGTATAATGTAGATTTTTTAAATTTTCTCCAGTCTTTTCCTTGTAAAAAAACACTTAAAAAGTTCATTCAACTTTTTAGGTTTGGATTTTCAGAATACCGCTTCTTTGACTTATCTCTACTGTAATGAGATTCACGACTAGGTCTGAAGGTGAGTTTTTACCAAGTCCCATACATTTTCAGTTACCTTGCGTGGTCTATTACTATGAGACCCCCCTTTTTCAGTGAATGTTTCTCCCTTAAGTACTTTTTCTTGGATTATACAAAGTAGTTTTTCAGATATCTGATACATGTCTAGTAAAAATTGTCTACATACAGTTTTAGAAATTCCATGAACTTTAACACAATATTTCCACAACTTATCTTTTTTTCTTGTGGCACCTACCAACTGAGTGATAGGTGTCTGAGCCTGGAGTATTCCAGAAATAAGGGTGTCTTGTTGTACCTTTGAGGCAGAACCATAAAAAGAATCAAATAGGGTTTCTTGCTCATTTAAGCTGATATTTTTCCAACAATCTTGCTTACAGCACTTCAATATAACAGCAAAAGTCTTTCTAGTCTTAGTATTCTTACCATCAGTTGAAGCATGTTGTTCACCAGAGTCTTTAAATTTTTTATTGTTTTCTCTATCTTCTACGGATTGAATTTTTTTCCTTTTTCTTGATTTGACAGAAAGGACCACTTACATTTACACTGGCACCACTTAAGTCACTCATTTTCAGCACAACTAACCAAACTTATCACTTAAAGACAATATTTGAGAATCATATGAGCTAATCCCGCTTTCGCGTAGTGTGATCTCAACATCATCTGGTTTTTAAAAAAAAATTGTCAAAAATCAAAACATAGAGATATAAGAATAAAACTCAGCAGACTGACTTATTTTCTGCTTTGCAGGACAATCTCTGTCATACTTCTTCTTTTTCACCCATTCGTTCTCTATACCTTCGCTGACGTTCCTTTGTCAATGCTTTCTATCTCTCATACTTTTCCTTTGCTGATAGCTTTGAGGAAAGTGCCATGGTTCTTCACGACCTAGAATCAAAAACGGAGAAGAAAAGTGTTGGCAAAGTTTTTAAAAACGTATGTTTTAAATTTAAAAAAATGTATTAGAGATTGGATTAATTTACGATTTTTGAGGTAAATCAAAAGTTGCTAGAATTGCAATATGCCAATAAATAGTAATTTAACAAATATGTTGTTAATTTATAATCAAATAATCCAATTGTTTGTTCTAAATCAACATGCTACAGAGCATATGAAAACTGTTAAAGGCTGTTTATAATATTCGTAGTAATCACGTTAATTAAAAAAAGTAAAAGTAACATTAAAATGCATTTTAATCATAACTTTCAAACATTATATAAATAAAAATTATTTAACAACAGTTTATTGCAAGTCACACAGTTTAGAAGTGTATTTCCAACAAATCGATGCTATACCTCATCGTTTACGTCACCGATTTGTAATATTCAGATATAACCTAGTGCCGTGTTTAATGTTGAGAACAAAGGTTAGGAGATTGAGGTTATGTTCGTTACTAATAACGGCGGCATATGATAGCTTTCAGAAATGTTTTAACTGTATAGTTAAAAAAAATAGCGTTACCGACTTGTTGAGGAATTAAGGTACTGATAGTTTCTTACCTGAATATCAATTGTTTGAAGCTTAGGATTCGAAGCAATCTTCACTAAAACAGCAAGTAAACTCGATACATTCGCCTCACATACAAAGACGTAAGTTTTACCGCTCAAATCAAGTCTTGCTAACTTTTTGCGGGATCGTAGCTTAGTGGTCGTTGACGTAGACTTCCCCGGTGACAAGGACCAAAAGCAACTGAATATAATTAATGAACTAATTTCTTTTGTAAGACTTTGGTTTTACTGAGACACTGTCTTTAGCTGTGTTGTTGACTTATAGTTTTTATTTTAAACGTACGTTTTATGAGTTATATTTTGAGGTGAATTAGCAGACGATAGGTCAAATACAGTTACCGATTTGTATTTTTCTTCCAATAAGAAGGCATTATTAAGTAAATCATATGAGTTATTGTTTTAAATTATTAAACAGCTAAAGAAAGGTGTTTAGGTAAATGACTTTTACCTAAAGTAATATATTTATTTATGAAAAAATTGCCAAGGAATTACATTACTACATTGGTGAGATTCACCCTTATGATTTATCAACATCATTTATTGTTTAGATGTTGTATCATGTACCGTAATATATTGACTTCACTTGTTGTTAAGATGGTATGTTGTCGAATGCTGAGTTAACTGAGTCACTAACCTCAAAGTATTATAATAACAGCCGAGGAAAACAACCAATCAGAATCGCTAAAAAGCAGAGAGTAAACTCATATGAAATGATTTTTCATCTTCGACATATAACTGCGATCTGTAGGACGTAGACCGTTGTTAAACACTCTTAGTTGACAAGTGAAGACGATCGCCCAATCTGCCCAATCTATCAGATATTAATAGAACTATTTGGAGGAAAACTTAAAAGCAGACCGCTTTTGCAACCTGAGCTCGTCATCGTGCTGTTAGGAGCGATCGCTGCGTGACGAGCGCAGCTCGTCAGTGATGCGCAATGGGTCAATGCTAACAAGTAGAGATCCATGGTCAACAACTATAATTAGTGTAAAGGATTAATGTTCTATTATGTATTATGTACTTTATCGACACCTCTTATTATTAAATGGCATATGCGACTGTAGAGTAGTGTATGCTTACAAGTTGATCCACAGTCATAACTAGGTATGATTAACCCTTTTCCCTCGGAACGGTCTTTTAGGTATTGTCCTCTCAGATCGGGTGGCCAGTACAGTTGGCCACATTCGTTTTTATAGCAGGTCGGGAGGAACTGAATGTCAGATAATGTCCCGTCAGATCGGACGGCCACCTCTGACGGCCATAGCTGCCTGTTTGCCAGCCCAGCGGCCATATTACACTCCTTGTCACAACAGATCGGAAACGTATTTTGTGGTGTCTTATGGCATCGTGTATGCACTTTTGTTTTTAAAAATTTTTAAACAGAATTTTATTAGAACATGGGTGCAGTGAATTGAACAGTGCTAGTTCACCTTTAGAAATCACCAAATTTCAAGAAAAATGTAAACATGTAATAAACCGTTTATTTTTAGACAACCAGATAGAAACTAAGTATTGTACATAGTGTAGGCTAGTAAATGTTGAACAACAGTCAGCTAAAAACTTGCTACCTAAAGTGAACCAAGAACAGCTTAAAGTGTTAGAAGCCAATTTAAATAGATCATTAGAACAAGATGAGGCTATGGAACAGGCACTTGAAGAACAAATAGGCCCTATTTCTGTACAACCACCAACAATATCACAGCCTACTGCCAGTACCCCCACTTTGCCTGTAATGCCTATTTAAAATGCAAACAATGATTGTATTAGTCAACCTATGTCTACTTTAAATATGTTTAATAAGTTAAACAACCCTGTAGAACGTTATTTACAAAATTTTACTGTAACAAATGGTTTAGTAGTACCTGAGCTTATAGGACTTTTTGAAAACATTGTTTAAAAAACTAAAAATGTGAAACTAGCCTATCAGAAAATGAAATTTTAGCATTGTTACCATGTTATGCAAAAGGTCCACTTTTAGCCAAAATAATACAGTGTAAGTCTGTCATGCCTAATGTCAACTATCTACACAGGGAATTAATTAGTGCTTTTATCCCTGTAGGCCTAATTGAAAGACTTACACTAGATTTAGTTTATAGGCCACAAAGGTTTGATGAGCCACTGTATGAATACATCTATGATATCAAAGAGCTCAGTCAAGTTTTATTTTGTAGCGTAAGTGAACAGGACTTGGTAACATGTATAAAAAGAGGTATTAAGCATACAGGTATAAATAAGTTTAATTTTTGAAAACAATCCCATTTGTTTTACAGGTTTGGAAAAATTGTGTATAGCTAGTAACAACATAACCTTTAATGATAACTTAAGGTACAATTTAAGTAGAACATGTGTTAACAACATGTATCCACCACAAGTTGAAGTTAGAAAAAGTAGGCCTATTGTCCAAAAACCCAAGGTTATGTTTCATTTGTAATAGGCCTGGTCACTTGGCAAAAAATTGTTTTAGGAATCCAAAAAACTAGTTGGTAGGGGAGTGGTATTACACACAACACCTAAAAAATATCCCTCCCCGGTTTCAGAAGTCTAAGAATAATAATTTTATATATAGTAAAGCAATAAGAAAAGAAAAGGACTATTTTACGAGAGTCTATGGTAAGGTAATTAAAAATTGGAGTAAATTAAACTATAGAAAACCTAATTTAAGACTAAATGTTAAACAATGTAACAATATGCCTTTAACTGAAGCTATAGTGGGTAAAAATGTAAAAACAACTGCTTATTAGATACTGGTGCTACAAGAGATATAATGAGTAAAGAATTTTATGATAGCCTATTGTTGAATAAAAATGTTTCTAAAATAATGAAGTCAGATGATAGAATGTTTGCTGGAAATAACACTGAAATAAAATGTTTTGGTTACTGTTATGCTAAAATAAAAATTTTCTAAATTTTTGTTGGAAAGTAAAAACTTATTGTATTGGATAATTTAAAATGGGACATGGTATTGGGAAACCCATTTATAACTAATAGCAAATTAATTTTAGATCTTGATGGAGATTCATGTTATTTTAAATTCAATTCTAAAGAGAAAAAAAAATAACTATTATTGTACAACTCACTGAAAATGTTTTGAATGTAAAAAAGGTTCATATTGTGGATTTAAAATTAAATTAAGACATGTTCTGTATAAAAAAAACTTTATAGCAACCCTAGCATAAGAAACCACTTGCTGCCAAATTTAAAATATAACATAAAACCCAGGAAGTTAATTGTTTGATGAATTCTAAACGAATTTTTTAATGGAAATAAAATATAAAAACAGAATTTGTAAGGAGACTTTGTATAAAGAAATACTGTAAGACAGAGTTGATCCTGACTGTTTGTGATAAAAGAAACAAATATGAAAAGTTGTGTCTTTCTTTTGTACGTATGTCGAAATGGTGAATTTTGTAGATATATTTGAAGTGTTAAAGTTCATGTAGATGTAAGATGTATAGGATGTTGTATGTAAAAAATATATTAAGAGTAATGCAGTATTAATAAGAAATACGAGACAGCTTCTCGTGAGGGACGTTTCATTCCAAAGTATTCGATCAATATTGGCAATTTGTCCGCAAGTCTCAGGGTATTTAATGGCAAAACACTATACACAAAACACTGGTATGAATGCAAAAAAGAAGTATGAATGTGGCGCCTATATAACAAAACACTTCACTACACTTGTTCACTTTTTAATCGCCGTAAATGCCCTTATTCTCGCAACGACCCGCAAATTCTAAAACGCTGCAACGTGCACTGAATCAAAATAGTTTGCCTAGATCGATTTTCTATTTTTGGTCCCTAAGCGAGCAGATAAAGAATTCAGATGCCGATAGAACTGCATCGGTATGCGATCTAGCGGATTTTCATAGGAAACTCTCGAAACCCCGCGCTATCGTATTGTTATGGTTGAATTTGAATCTATGTAATGAATAAAAGGTTGAAATAAGTTTGTTATTTAGGATATGTTTAAAGTAAAGTGACTAACTAGGTTGCGAACTCAAAACAGGGGGGATATTCTGTACCGTAAATTAGTTAATTAAGTTTCATATAATGTAAATTTCGCAACCTAGTCAGCCAGTATAATATAATATTATTTTACATCCAATGTTCCGGAACTAAATTATTGGGTGGAGTAACTACCTAATTGGCACGCGTATGAATTTTTTCTTCTAACCCTTTGTAGCAGTCCAACTATGTGACCGAGCAGACCTCGCGCGTTGTCCGTAAGTAAAATTTATCTTTTCGTATTATTAAATTAGCCCTTTGATGCCCAAACATATAAAAATGAATGTAACGTAAAGTAAAGTTGTAAATAGTAAAGTAACGTACCCTTGAAGATCTTTTATTTGCTTGATTGAGATAGATAAAAGTTGTGGCGTCGTCCTTATGGCGAACACGTTTTTATAAATAGTAATTTGTATTATTAAATGGCTAATACCGTCGCAAATTTGTTTTAGGCGAGTTTACGTGTCTCACAGTGCACATATTATTTGAGTAGACGGCTACCAGTTTATTAACTTCTACTCATCGTCTAGTAACCACCGACTAGACATAACCCTTCCTAGACTACAACGCCATTGTCTCGTGCCAAGACGCCGACACCCGGATTGTGAGTCTACACATTGCGAAGGGAAGTAAAATCTTATGTTTTATAAAATAGAACATCGTAGGCATAATTCCATAGAACATTGGATATTTTAGGCCCACCTGGAAGATATGCATTTTTAGTTATTATATTCTAAATGGCAGCAACTTGGCATTACATACTTTTCCTTTACTATCTAAAAGTGGTGCTTGTAAGTTTTAATAATTAAACTGAACTTATAAGTAAACTTTGCAATTCGAGTATTTATTACTACAACCTCAGAAGTCACCACCCCCATGTGTTATCGTCAAACGGTACACTATTTTGATTAAAAAATACGATGTTTCAATACGAGCTAAAGAAAGGTGTTTAGGTAAATAAAATAACAGACTTTTACCTAAAATAATATATTTATTTGTAAAAAAAAATTGCCAAGGACTTAAATTACTACATTAGGTGATATTCACCCTTATGATTTATCAACATCATTTATTATTTAGATGTTGTAACATGTACCGTAATATATTGACTTCACTTGTTCTTTAGATGTCATATGCTTATCAGTAGTGTATGCTTACAAGTTGATCCACAGTCATAACTATGATTAATTTAAACTCAGGATTAATATTATGTTAAGTATCATATGAAATTTTGACATCACTTATTGATTAGATATAATATGTGAGTTTAAAGTGTGTTATGCTTACAAGTTGAGATCAATAGTCAGTAACTGTGATTATTTAAACAAAGGATTAATATTCTGTTGTGTAACATGTAATAAATTGACATTACTTATTGTTTAGATGTCATATGTGAGCATAAAGTGTTTTATGCTTACAAGTTGAGACCAATAGTCAGTAACTATGATTATTTAAACGAAGGATTAATATTCTGTTGTGTAACATGTAATAAATTGACATTACTTATTGTTTAGATGTCATATGTGAGCATAAAGTTGAGATCCATAGTTAACATCTATGATTAATTTAAACAAAGGATTAATATTCTGTTACGTATTATGTACTTTATTGTTTACATTTCGTGTGTGTATATAGTGGTTTATGCCTAAAAGTTAAGATTTACAGTCAACAACTATAATTAGTGTCATAGATTAAAATTATTTTGTGTATTATATGATATTTTGACATCAAATGGTGGGTTCATGGCAACAACAGACCAAGTCCATCTAAGTAAGTTTTGAGAAAAAATGACTTCAAAGGTTAAAAATTCATTACTTTACTATAAAAATAGATGGTGAAATTATTAAAAAAAATTAAACATTGTTCATACCTTAACTTAGGTTTTTTTACTAAATACGAAAAAAATATATTTAAAAAATTTGGCAAAAAAATATTATAATCTTGATATGCAGGACTTGGTTTGTTATTGCTCTGAAAATATTTTGATACCTGGAGTCGGTTATTTGTTGCTCTGAGAGTTGGTGTGGGTTTAGAATGTAATTTTTTATAAATAAAAAAATTAAGTGTTCCAAAAGTTATATTTATTATTGTAAAAAGTCTTACACTTGTAAAATACAAAAAAATTAATGGGCTTTTTTATTAATAAAAAAAACTAAGTAGACCCACCATTTGAGTAGGAAAAAAAACATTTATTTTTATTGCATTAAAACTAAAGTCTAAAATTGAACTCAGTAAATTCATTCATAGATAACTTCATCATTATCATCATCTTCGTCATTGATGTCTGCAGGTCGTTTGGATCGTGTAGCAACGTTAACAGGAAAGTTTTTGAAGTAACCATGATGGCATCCTGGGATAAACTGTAGAAGAGACAGCATGTCATTTTTCTTTGCAACAGTAATCGCTCTACGATTAGGATAGCGAGGTTCTTGTTTTACTTCGAAAAGTGATTTCAACTTAAGTCCTTTTTGGGGCTTAGTGTTCTTCCTTTTTTTATTTGCTTCTATTTGTTTTAAATTTATGATTTTAAATGGAGCAGCACCCTTTTCAAAGGAATGCTTGAACTGTATTTCAAAAGGTTTACTTCTCTGAAACCGTATCCATCGAATCTTCAACCAGTTGACAGCTTCACCATCAGTAGCCTTTTTCCTTTTAGCTATGGCTTCTTTTAATGCTTTTGTGCTTAAAAATTCATCTGTACTCATGGGATGTACTTTAAAGTGAGGCTGTTTACGCTTGGAAGTTTTGATTATGCCAATCCAGGTTTGTGGCTCTTATATTTGGTGATGCTTTTGACTGGCTCGTTCAATCATCTCAAAATCTGTATCATTGGGCAGGAAAGAATGTCCAGGAACCATGTACTTTAGGTCTATTTTTTCAGCTTTAATTGCTGGATCCTGCACAAGTTTCAGCATAGTTAAAGAAGATTTTATGTTGCGGTTCTGTTCGCCACAACTGTCTGAGAATAGAACAATATTTTTGTGTTCCTTTGCATTTTCTCGTAAATGCTTAGTAAGACCGCTTGAAATATCTTCTACCCCTCTTCCACCTCTTGTCTCATCAAAAAAAAAATACATGTAGGCGGTTGAGTCATTGAAGCTATGCACACCAAAGTTGTACATGTACATGTTGCGTTTATAGTACGCCACTGAAGTTAATAACTTCGGAAATGGAAGAGCTTTTTGTAAGTCGTATGTGCAAACATAGGTGTCATCCGATGCAGCTGCCTTGTCATTACTTAGCCCTTCTCTGGCAGTTTCAGCTAAAATGAGGTGATTTTCTTTAGTAGTTAAGAGATCCTGCCTTATTGCTTCATCAGTTTCTGCATTGATCTGTATTTATAATTCATCACAATCCTTACATGTATCTTTAGCAGGAGGTTTGAAATGAAGATTAAACTTTGAAGAAAAAACCCGGTATATTTTAGCTTGACAGGTTTCTTGTGTTCTTCAGAACAATTTTTCACATACAAATCGTACATTTTTCTAACATTTAGGTCAGATTTGAGGTACTTCTTATTAATATTGTCCTTTCGAGTATAATGCCTCTGGTATGCTGGAAAAGCTCTTATATGATCTACAATATCTGAATCACCAATCTTGTTGATAGGTTTACTTTTACCTCTACCATCAAGCACACCAAAGGCCTCCTCTGCGGTGAGACATTTGTACAGACGACCCCAGCTAATTTTTAATATGGAGAGGAAAAAACTTCTTGCATACTTTTATGTCCTCTTTACCAGTTGGAATAACGTACTGAAATACAGTGGATTTTGGAGTAATACCGTTATCTGTGGGTCGAGCCCTTAAAGGCACATTTTTACCAACCATGCCCCGCAAAAAGGCGTTTTGCTTTGAATAATCCATCTACCTTCCAGAACGTGTTAAAAAAATTCTGTAAGTCTTCGGGATGATCAAACTTATGTAGACATTTCATCCGACAATTATTCCACAGCAGCAAAAACCTTTTCAGGTACTACTTTTTTCCTGCTAGACAGGTAGGATTTACCCTCATTTTTCAATTTCTTCCTTTTTGTTTCTCAACCATTCATCCTCTTTCCTTAATTTCTTCCTACCTCTTTTTCAGGTAACTCCAGTTGTGGGATTTCTGAAACAAAACAAATATATTTTAGAAATACCACACAACAAAAGCACAAACAGAAATATTTCTGATCATTTATTTGGTCTAACTGATTGTATTGTACCTCAAGTTGACGGCCAGTTAGGAATGGTATGTAAGATTTACTTTCATGTAAAAAAAATACTATAAGTTATGAAATTGGATTAGGCCTAGATGAAATTAGGATGATAAGTAAACTAAACCACAAACCTACCTTCTAAAACGTGTTCCTCAGGTTCATCAACTAGCATCTCATCCTGAAGTCCCGGTATTAGGTCTATATACTTTATGTAGTCCAGTTGGCATCTCCTCCTGTGGTTCTGGTGGAATGCCATGGGGTTCAGCTGGTATCTCGACTACCTCATTTTGTGGTTCTGGTGGCATTTCATTGGACTGAGATAGTATCAAGTCATGCTGCATGGGCCTAGGTGGTTTCTTAGAAGACGCTGATAGTTTGGAAGTGTATAGCCGGGGCAACTCTTCATATAGTTCATCCTCAAGTTCGACATCATCTGCATTTAACTCAGCATTCGACAACATACCATACATCGATGGCTATAAAGACTGGGAGGAATACCTACCATACATCGATGACGATAAAGACTGCGAGGAACCCATATCACACATAGATGACGCCAAAGACTGCGAGGAAACCCATATCACACATAGATGACGCCAAAGACTGCGAGGAACCCATGCCAAACGAAGACGGAGAAACGAGCCAGTTAATTGGAAATGAGGACACCAAGGAGAACTGCCCTACCGAACCGATCTCAGACACTGCAACAGTAACACACTTTCCCGAGATCTGCAATCTAATATTTTTCCTCAGGTGAATAACTAACCTAACACATAACTAGAAAGTTGGTGTACCACTGATTTTTTGTACCACTGAACGATGGAAAATGAACTAACATATTTACATTACATCATTAAACATAGTTCAATATCTTTAAAATGAAAACGAAATAAAAAGATAAGTAAATCTTAGCTGAAAACAAAAAATCAATAATTATTTAGAATACAAACGTATTTCTCCTCTCATTAGCAGCTACACTCATCTTCGTGTAACTGTCAATCCAATGCCCCAAGTGCCACACACAAGGTCTCCCATCGCCTCAAACCCAAGGCCCAGATATTGGCTGCGATCACGCTTATCGGTGGCTTCCATGTTTGCAAACAGAGCATTCCTCGACAGACATGCATATACTCTTTACTAAAATTAGATGTTCCATTACTCGTAACGTATAACAGAGATTTATTTCAGTCATAAATTGAAAATTGATGTACAAATAACAGGGGCAAGTTGTAAGTTTGAGGCGGAAATACTAATATACATAACGGAATGACAGGGTGAGTAAAAACACGACATAAAAATTCTGAAATAACATTTTAAACTAAAAATGCATACCTGATCATAATCTCCCAGAAGTACACTACAAGATGCAGTGTCTGAGATCGGTTCGGTGGGGCAGTTCTCCTGGGTGTCCTCATTTCCAATTAACTGATTCGTTTCTCCGTCTTCGTTTGGCATAGGTTCCTCGCAGTCTTTTTTCGCCATCTATGTGTGATATGGGTTCCTCGCAGTCTTTATCGTCATCGATGTATGGTAGGTATTCCTCCCAGTCTTTATAGTCATCGATGTATGGTATGTTGTCGAATGCTGAGTTAACTGAGTCACTAACCTCAAAGTATTATAATAACAGCTGAGGAAAACAACCAATCAGAATCGCTAAAAAGCAGAGAGTAAACTCATATGAATGATTTTTCATCTTCGACATACAACTGCGATCTGTAGGACGTAAGACCGTTGTTAAACACTCTTAGTTGACAAGTGAAGACGATCGCCCAATCTATCAGATATTAATAGAACTATTTGGAGGAAAACTTAAAAGCAGACCGCTTTTGCAACCTGAGCTCGTCATAGTGCTGTTAGGCCCGATCGCTGCGTGACGAGCGCAGCTCGTCAGTGATGCGCAATGGGTCAATGCTAACAAGTAGAGATCCATGGTCAACAACTATAATTAGTGTAAAGGATTAATATTCTGTTATGTATTATGTACTTAATCGACACCTCTTATTATTAAATGGCATATGCGACTATAGAGTAGTGTATGCTTACAAGTTGATCCACAGTCATAACTATGATTAACCCTTTTTCCCTCCGAACGGTCTTTTAAGTATTGTCCTCTCAGATATGGTGGCCAGTACAGTTGGCCACATCCGTTTCTATAGCAGGTCTCGTCCTGGGTATGAAGTTAAAACTGCCTACACCCACCTAACCATTTCCTTAATTCCTACCCAATCCCCATCCAGGGTCTATTAGTACCCTGCTCTGTTCGACCGTTTCCAGTACATGGCTCGCTGGGAGTGCTTAAGCCGGCACTAGGTGCCCTATCTGGTGTCGGTGAGAGCTGATGTGAGCTT
This sequence comes from Homalodisca vitripennis, assembly GCF_021130785.1. Lineage (NCBI taxonomy): Eukaryota > Metazoa > Arthropoda > Insecta > Hemiptera > Cicadellidae > Homalodisca > Homalodisca vitripennis. Next base: position 31,907 of record NW_025777560.1, on the reverse strand, counting down.
GACTCTGACGAGGCGTAAGTCATGTACTGGTTCAGAAGCCAGCTACTTCGATGTCCTTAGTCATGAAGTGTGTATTGAGCAGGAGTGTCGGAGCTCCTGCTGCAACGTGCGAGCCCAGGCCGTGCGAGTATACCCAGTGTGGTTAAACGAGTCAACACCGGGCCCGGGGATCTGGGGTAGATTAACCTGGACTCCCACGGGACCCAGTTTTATCGAGGGCGTGCCCGTTCCCGATGTATCTCGTCCTGCACCCTTACACACGATGCGCTGGTTAAAATACTTATGGTAACCGAAACCACCCCCAAACCAGGGCAAAGCGTAGTAACAAGAGATCAAAGTGATCTGGAGAAGAAACGGCAGTTGTCTGACTCAGAATGTGAGCTCGATCAAAACAAGCAAAGAAAAATGGAAAAAGAACAAACCGACGATGAGATAAATATTCCTACTCCCTTATTTCTTGTGCTAAGTCATAAGGAAGATGGTAAAACCCTGACTAAGGTGAGCCCGTTCCTTATCCACAAATCTTTAGTAGCCTGTGGAGGGCAACCTAAATCTTTAAGGAAGCTGAGGAATGGAACTATCCTGGTGGAGGCTGCAAATTGCATCCAATCCAAGAAGTTCCTTAAAATCGACCAGGTAGCGATTACTGTCCAGCCTCATGCCTCTCTGTACTCTTCCAAGGGAATCGTTTTCTGTCGAGACCTTATGGACTGCAGTGAAGAGGAAATAAAGGTTGAGCTGCAGTGCGAGATGGTGACTGATGTGGTCAGGATTGTTCGGACCGAAACGGGGTTAAAGGTTCCTACCCCGGGTTTTATTATAACCTTTGCAAAACCCCATCCGCCAGAAACCATCAAAGCCGGTTATTTGTCTCTGTCTGTGCGGCCGTACTTTAAAAACCCCCAGTAGTGTTTCCGCTGTCAGAGGTTCGGGCACAAGTAAAGTGTGTTCGAACCCAGAGACATGTTCCCGCTGTGGTGATGAAGGACACCAAGAGGAGGGGTGCAAAAATGAGACGCGATGCATCAATTGCAAGGGGAAACATCCGGCATACTCAAGAGAGTGTAATATCTTTAAAGAAGAAAAAGAAATATTAAAAATTATGACTATCGAAAAGCTTTAATTTAAAGAGGCGCGTAAAGAGTACAGGAGGAGGGTCGCCCCAAACTCCAAAAAAGGAGTTTCCTACTCTGAAGCTGTATCTGTCCCTGTTCAGACCGCACAGTGTTCCTCATGTACAGTCTTGGAGGGTATGGTGCGTGCATTGACTGAGCAGGTGGCTGCTCTGGTTCAGCAACTCGCCGCAGGTGCTGGGGAACAGTCTGTGGTCTTGCCCAGTAAATCTCCCCGAGACGTTCAGACCTCCTCTAAACCTAATGCACAGTCTTATGTTAAACCTTCACCAGGATGTGTTACGTATAGAGATAAAGTTCAGCAAAATTTGAAACCTGCCTTAAGTTTAGAAGAGAGAAAGAAATTGTCAGAAAAGCTTAAGAAGAATATTCAAACTAAAGTCGATAACAGGTCAAAAGTGTCTGTTAGGAACCCTAACACGTCATCATATAAGTCATCTCAACTGTCCATCAATGATGATGACACAAACTGAGGATTCTTTGGAACTCCGGACGGAGTTCCAAACGTTGCTTGGAACTTTCCGCCCTGTTACAAAACAAAGAAAAAAAAATTACTATGTAGTAAAGAAGTAAAATATTGCATGAATTATAATAATAAAATAAAATAAAATCATGCTTATTCAATGGAATATTAATGGTTTAAGAAGTCATTTAGAGGATTTAAAACTACTTATAAATACAAAAAGGCCCAAAATAATCTGTATTCAAGAAACCAAATTAGCTCCTCACATAGGGGAGAGCGGGGCATGTGGAGACAAACTTCAGATTTTATTTTTTACATTTTTTGTTTGAATTATTTTGTAATTGGAAAAATACTGATATTATACTTCAATTATTTGTACACTTTTCTATGGTATTGACGCTTTGATTAACTATATATATCTCCCAAAATTAAAATATTTGTTTAATGCTGTAAAGTGTATCAATGTTCCCCACATGGGGGCAAGTTGATACTAGCGAGAGGCAAGTTGATACAAGTGTATAAATAATAAGCTAATAGACATTAAGGTAGCAAATAATCACTTAATAGACAATCGAAAAAATGTATTAAGCAGAATATAGTACAAAGGTAACGTAAGACATATTATTAAACTATTTTAAACACACAGTTTATGAGATTGTGTTCATAACCTACTCAGAATCACTGATTACAAAGTCAGATGTACAGTGAATACAAGTGTACATTTTACAGTCTTTCCCACATTCTATATGGGCCCATTTTTTGCAAGAAATGCACTGTATCCAGTCCTGACCTGGCTTGGATTCGGAGAATGGCTCCAAACATATGAGACACAGGGCGTCGTTCTTTTCCTCCGACTCTGATTCAACCTTCATTTTATTCTTTGGGACGCATTTCTGTTTCTTCACCTTGTTCTTCTCCTTAGTCTGACTCTCTATCATTTTAAAAAGTCTTTTTTTGGCGTTTTCTGACTTGGCTACCATTTTAGCTTCCTTTTTTTTGGCTTCCACTTCCAGCCTCTCCTTAACTGGTGTGCTAGTAAGGATAGCGGATTTTAAAGATTTCCTCCCTTTTTTGATATTTTTTCGCTCTCCAGCTTTAGGGTAGGGGCGGATTTCTTGAGGGCTTACAGTGAATACGCCTACAGAAACATCCTTATTAGTAGATGGAACTGCAGTTGTAGTCTCAGTTCGGTTCACTTTGGAGTGTAGACCATCAGCGTTGCTTGTCCCAGCTTGAGAAGTCTTGACAGTGCTGTCTTGTGAAGTCATCTCTCTATCCGTGACTGCGCTGGACAAGAAGTCATCCTCAGTAAACACTTCTCTGTTGTATGGCGCGATTCCTGTTGCTTGAAATCCAGATATAATATTTGTAGGATTTGTTGCTCTAGGGAGTGCCATCTTTACTATGCCAGAAATGTCGTAGATTGTTACAGTTATCCCTGCATTGTTGACCATCCAGTCGTCGACTGAAGCGAAGTAAAATCTTTTGAAAGGCCCATAAACTGACCTGTCAAGCGGTTGCAGGCGGTGGGAAGTGTGGGGGGGAAAAGACAACATGACGACACCATTTTCTTTGCAGAAGTTGAGCACTTCAATAGATAAGTGTGATTCATGGTTATCCAAAACCAACAAGCAGGGATTGCTCTTGCTAGATCTTACGTGGCCGTGAAAAATGTTTAATGAACGTCAAAAACGATTCAGATGTAATCCATCCGGATGGGTAGGAAGTTCCAATACATCCTGGTGGCCCGTTAATGATGAAGTGATCCTTGAAGAATACTCTTGGGAATACGAACATTGGAGGAACTGAGTTGCCGATGGCACTGACAGCCAATACCATAGTGACAGTCTGCCCCCTTTCTGCTGACGTAGCTTTCCCTACTTGGCGTACTCCTTTCTGAGCTACGATTTTGTTTGGCCTCTGAACTGTTTGCACACCGGTCTCGTCAATATTCCAAATATCCTTAGGTTCAATTTTGTATTTATCTAAAGTACTCTTCAAATTGTCAAAAAATAGATCAACATTGACTTTATTAAAACTGGTAGCGCGACTAAGGCTCGTAGCCTCAGGCTCCCTGATTGATAGTCTAGGGTGTCTTTTCATAAATAAGCTAAACCAGTCCTTTGTAGCCATTTTATGGTTAATCCATGAATCAGGTAATGTAATGATATTCCTATTAGCCATAGCAAGTTCGTAAGCTAAAACTTTGATGTTTTGTGGTGTAAGTCCGTAGTAGATTTTTGAAGAGTGTATTATATACTCTTCGAGTTGAGATTCTAATTGGTCTGGACAAATTTGTCTTGGTTTGGCATACCCCATTGTAACGGTTTGACCTTGCGATTCATCTTTTTTTCTTATAAATCTAAACAATGTCATTTTGTCGATCTCAAAGGCTACAGCTGCTTCCCGCAAAGACATGGTTTTGGTCTTGACAGCTTCATAGGCTTTTTCAAAGCTCTCATCCGGGACTTTCCCTCGATCTGTCTTCCTGGTATAATTCCGCACCATGTTTCTGTAAGAAAAGACAAAACTCTAATTTTTACAATATTGGGGTACGTTGATACACTGTATCAATTTGCCCCAGCTACGCGTATCAACTTGCCCCATTGAATAATTGTCTCTTAAGTCTAACTTAAGTCTCTAAAATATAAAGTCCAGAAATATGAAACTATCATGGAATTCTTACCAAGAAACAGGTGTTTAACTGTGCTAACAGTGAACTTCCTGAATATTATCCTCTTGCTGGTACGCCAACTCAAACACACTAGCCAACAATTACTTTCTACTCATGAAAACACAATTTCAACAATAAAAACACGTAGAGTACTCTGTTGACAGCTGGACGCCGTGTGGCACTGCGTCTCGGTAAACAACAGCCTCTACTGACTCATGTCCGCCCTGCGCATGCGCGTTAGCTCACAGTCACATCAGTATCAATTTGCCCACGTATCAACTTGCCCCGCTCTCCCCTACCACTTAAAATCAATGGTTATGACACTTTTCTATTAGATCACCAGCAAGAAATAGCCTGTGGCGGTGTTGCGGTTCATTCGGATTCTTGTTTGAACGCCAGAGTCTTGAACATCGTCACAAATATACAAGCAATTATAATAACAATAAACATTCCTATTAAAATAATAATCTGCTCTATATACATTCCACCTCTACCTTACGACCTGGTCCTTGACGATCTGCGTGATCTAATCAATCAGCTTCCCTCTCCGTTCTTGATTGTTGGCGATTTCAACGCACATCATCGTTCCTGGGGTTCCAGTCATTGTAGTCAGAGGGGCAACATGCTTTCGGGGTTGTGGGATGAGGTGCAAACGGTCGTACTCAACGACGGGTCAGCCACCTACATGTGTCCTAGAACCGGCGTGTGGTCGGCAATTGATTTGTCGATATGCAGTCCGTGTTTGGGAACCAGGGTCCACTGGTCCGTTCTTCCAGACCTGTCAGGGAGTGACCATGCGCCCATTACCATAGTCTCTTAATCGTTTCCTTCTGCAATCGACAGGCCTCCAAGGTGGAAAATTCAGAAAGCGGATTGGAATGAATTTAGAAATGGCTTAAATCCTCTAACCATTAACACTGAAAATACTGACATTGAAATAGTAACTGCATCATTTACATCAGCTCTTATTTCAGCGGCCGAGTTGAGCATTCCCAAATCCTCAGGGAAACAAAGTCGTCACGCAGTTCCGTGGTGGTCAGAGGAATGTTCGAAGGCTCTAAAAGACAGTAGAAAATGTCTTAAGGTATTTAACAGACGTCCTACGGCACAAAATCTTGAAAATTACAGAAGATCGAGAGCAAAGGCAAGGCAAGTTTTCAGGTTGAGTCGGCGACAGTCCTGGTTAGACTATATTGATAAAATAAAGAGAACTACTCCTACGTCTGATCTTTGGAAAAAATTACGTTCAGTTTGCAACAGGCCCTCTCCGCCTTCCATAATTGGTCTAGAACGTCGCGGTGATATAGTCACAGATCCTCAAACAGTTGCTAACTTGTTTTCGGCTCACTTTGAGCAAGTTTCCAAGACGTCGTCGTATTGCCTCGACTTTCAACATTTTAAAGCTGCTCAGGAAAGGTTGCCTATTAATTTAAATCGAAATAACGACTCCCCTTTAAATAGCAACTGCTCCATTTAAAGCAACTGATTCCATGCCCCCGATTGTGCCTGAGTAATTACCAATACAGTTGAATCGGTCCATGCAAAAAGGGCTTCAGTCATAAGACACTCATTTTGAGAAAACTAAAAAAAAAACTATCTTAAAGTTTAAGTTTTTATAGAATGTTATTGGAAAAAATAAATTTTATTTATGTTATAGTTCCTTACTATTGAGTACTTTTTTGGAATTATTTAGTTTTATTTTTTTTTGTAAAAAAAAATTTTTTTCTTTGCTTAACTTAAGTCCTTTTTGCATGGAAGCAATTTTATTTTTCTAATATATTTAAAAAAATCTTTGTTATTGTTTAAAATATGTCAGAGTTGTTTGAGGTAAGGTTACTTTAAAATTATTAATATAACATTAATTCTCTTTCATCAACTAAGTTTTATTTAACATGAAATTATAAAATATGGAATTTACATGAATACTCGTTAGTTGTAGTTTTAAAACTTCATCTTGGTCTTCAACACTACGAATATCTACTGTAGGCCACTCAATTATTTCTGAGTAAAACTCATCATACTGTTGTGGAATATATGGTTTGAGTTTTGAAATGTCTTCGATTTTGGTTTTCTTGATGGGAACTTTTCCTTCGTGATATGCCAACGATGTTGGAAGAGTAGGTATGTCGTTAGAATCATAAGCCAATTTGAACGTGCGTTTGATTAAATTATCAATAAAGTGATAGGCCATTACTGTGCCAGGTAGGCTGTTATCATAATGAAAATGCATAAAAGAGCTGATTCCAAATGGACCTTTTCGTTTTTAGGAATAGCCCGACTTCGTTTTTCTTCAGAGATACACGACTTTTTGTGAAAACGGGGCCACCAGTCTTTTATGTTTTCTTCTGTTTAAACCTCTTTTACCATAAAATTCCCTGGCTTGCTGCTTGCAATGATAAGAGTTCTGATTTCTTCAACTGAATATAGCCTATCGTGTTTTTTAAGTTCACGCTTAATCGTGGAAAAATCCCTGTCGTAAGGCAAGAACGAGTGTCCTCTAGTGGGGAAAAATTGTTGTATTTTTTTAAATCGTCCAGTTAAAGCTATCATTAGTCTAGATAGAGCATGGTTCTTGTTTTGCCCCGCACAGTTGTCGGCAAACAGTCTTGGCTCTGTAACATTGTGCGGGACATCTTCTTGCAAATAATCCATTAGAAAAGAGCATACCTCGTTAGGCCCTTTGTTTGAAATACCTTCATGATAAACGTATAATTTAGATGTATTCTGCTTGATGTTATGAATGCAGAAAATGTTAACAGTTAACTGTTTCAAGTAGAAGGTTTCCTGAACCGGTATTTGAGGCAAGGGGACATTCTGCATGAAGTTCATACAGAGTGTCATCATATGTGGCTCATCAGATGTGGCTCATCAGATTTGCCTCATTTTTCAGTTTTGTATGAAATTTATTTGCTCTGCGCTTATTAATAATTAATCCTGCAACAGCTGCCTTTTTTACACTGTCAGCTATGTGTGGGTTTTTTATCTTTACTTTTACTTTAACTCCTCGCAAGTGCAGCAACAGTCAATCTGTGGTCTTCCAAGACTTAAATTATAGTTACTGTTAAAAAATTGCAAAAAAAACTGAAAGCTACATTTTAGATTTGGATATTTTTCCTGAAGAAAACAGTACATTTTGTAAATGCTAAGTCTAGCATCTAAATACTGTTTATTCTTTCCAGAATAGTGAGAAGTTTTAACGGGAAAACTCTCAATATGTTGACGAAGAACTTCCCTAGTTTCTGCAGACAATTTGCTAGCACTTGGCCTTTTACCCCGATTATCTTCAGGATTTTTTCCCCAACAGTAATAAATTTCGTAGCCTCTTCACTCTTTTGTCGGTAATAGCGTGGAGTGCCAAAAAAGCCTTGTAACAAACTTATTGTTTTGTTCCGTCTAGAAGTACAAAGTAACTAAAAGATTTCTCTACTTTTTCGTTGATTCATCTTTATTAGATCTTCTTTGTTTTACCTAATGTGGTTCAATGAGACTCTGAATAAAAAAAGCCCCTGTTCGTTTTTAGTGGGAAGATCGTGAAGGCGCTTGAAGATTCTGAGACAAACATCTTCTGATATGCCATTGAAACATTTGAATCTGGTACACCTGTAACAATAGGCTCAGATTAATTACAAGTTGATATAAGGACTAAATTAAACTCTTGATAATATACATATATTTTTTGGATTTGGATTGTGATTAATGGTTAGGCTACTTTACTTGGATCCAAAATTGTAAACTGAAACTTGAGCTAAATATTTCTTAGTAGGCTATAATTTTATAGTCTTTTCGTATGCTAATACTAACTTACATTAGCACTCATCTCATTTTTTAAGGGACTTTTCTCAGGAACTATAAGAGATATTGAGTTGGAATTTTATATCTGTATAGCCCTATGTATTGTAAAGCTACACTACTAGAATTATTTTAATATCTTATTTAATTGTTGAAAAAAGATTTTTTTAATATGCTATTTTTTACTAACTTTTTTTACATAATTTTTTTTTTTTCTCAGTAACTACAAATTTAAATGTTATAATTCTAGTGCTGTTACTTGGTATTATGTAGGTGTATATGCATAAAAAAATTGAACTCTGTATCTTTTATAGTTCCTGAGAAAAATGTACCTTTGTACAAAAAAAATCAAATTTCGGTTAATGAGCGTTAAAGAAAAAATCTACTCACAGTTCTGCACCATAATCTGGATCATCAGCATCCATTTCCTTGTCTTCTTGCAGCTTCCTCTTAGCTCTCCTGGCCTGTCTAGCTGCTTTTGACATTTCTTCTGTTGCCTTTTCTGTTTTCTTCAATCTTATTCTGGCCATGGTGCGAAGTGCGTCGACCGACTTTTTAGACATTTTTAGTCCTAATTTATCAAACGCCCTCAACTTACTGGAATAACCATCATTGAAGGTTAAAAACTGCATCATTGGCCCTAAGCTTCAAAGTATCTAACCTAACAAATGTGTTTTTTGGAATTTTTGACCAAACTATGTTATTAAAACTTTCATTCTGGTTTTGTGTTTGGCCATGAAGGCACTTTTTTAAAAGGTCAGGATTTGACAAGTCAGTAAATATTTTTTTCATGGCAAGTAAGATAGCTTCAGGAATGCTGTGACTATGGCTATAAGACTGCTTCAGTTCTTTTGATTTATTATAGGCACACCAAGAATCAGCTCCCTTTGGGCATAGGCCATGTTGGGGAGTTTTGTCAGCTTATGGAAATAGATGGCCCATATATTCCTTCTCATGCCTTGTACTCCAGTGTTATCCGACACTGCTCGTCTAATGGCTAATCCATAATATGTCTGCAACTTGTCAATATCTAGATCAGTGAGCCTATTTTTACCTCCAATCTTTTTACCGTCATCCAACATTTTGCCTTTATAATCCCTTTTTAGCTGCCGAAGTCTCGTCTCCATTCGTTTTTGTATGTGGCCGATACACTCAAGTTTTTCTATCTTTACATCTTTACCATACGGCTGTTCAGAAACAACTGTCTGATAGCCCTTACTATCACCGTCTCCTAAATACTTTACGTATCGCACACCGTGATCAACAGAATCGTAAAACAGCTTTACCGCACCACTAACCTCCATTGTACCACTTGAACCTTGGAAAATTTTTGTGCATACATGAACCTTAGGAACTTGCTTAGTATTTTCAGCCATAGTGCAAGTATGGCAAAACTTAGACATAACATGCATGTCAAGAACGTTGGTAGTGTCTACACTAGTAACAGACATAATTCCATTTTTAGATGTGTGGCCGCGCTTCTGCCACGTCCCATTCAACGCTACTGCCAAGTCAGAATTACCACCATTTTCTGTGACTGCTTCTTCTCGTGCTAGGGCCATACTATCTTTAGCACATGCTTCTACAGCTGTATTTAGTGTTTGTGCGTATACAGAATACTTTTGAGGTGGAGATGGTAGATCAAGAAGTGAACAAAGAATATTGCCCTGCGCTAAGACCCCGGCCAATAGTTCTCATACCATAAATAAATCGTAGGTTTATGTCATATTTATTGTTTTCACAGAGGTCTGAGTTCCTGAAACGAACTCCAGTGGAACATTTTGAACATGCAATGTCAACATTTACAGACAGTCCATGTCGTTCTTCCTGTGACACAGCCAATTCGACACAGTCATAGCCACCGCAATGTTTACATCGCACAAAACCTTTTATAACCTCACTTAGTTTGTCTACATTAAAAATACAGTTACCATTACCTTTGGGCTCAAACCTGTCATAAACAGAGAAGTTCAGTTTTTTTGAAGAAGAACTTGGTCTTTGTGAAGTACTGAGGCCTTCAGGAGTAGTGATAGAGCTAGGCCTAGGCTCCGAGGCAACACTCGGTGTATGTGATTCCACTAACTCAACTGATTGCAATTTTGTGTACCTATTCCCTTTGAAAGTACTTTTCTTCTTATAAGATACATTTAAACGAGGCATTGTTAAAAACACAACACAACACAATGACTTGAACTCACAAGGAATAGAACTCACAACGAAACAAACTCAGAAACACTAATTTTGTTTATGTTGACTAGAACAGTTGTAATAGAAACAAACAATTCAGAAAAAACAACAGATGTTAGCAGTAGACGGTACTGGCTGGTACTACCAACATAACAAAATCAAAACACACCAAACTGTTTAAGTAGTATTATACAAAGTGAGGCCTACTCTGGCGCTACCATAAAGCAAAAAACTTAAAACATACTATGTTGTTATATTTAAAAAAGTATATTTAGAGTTATCGTATATTTTTAAAAGCAGATACTTAAAGAAGAAGTTTCATTCTACAAAACTGCATTAAAAATAGAAAATCTAAAAAAAAATTTTACCCTTCCCACTCCCCTTAAAATTAAAAACAAGTATTTACCTGCAATCAGGACCAGTGAATAATGCAGCAACTGTGCGGTTCTTGTAGTCTTCATGTTCCTCACCTCTCAACTTAGACAACGTTTTCACATTTCTTTTCCAATTTGAGGGAGTTGCGGTTCTTTTCCTACCATTATGTTGATTCTTGAAATGAAGACTACCATCTTCTATCATTTCAGTATCCATTATGTTACAATGATGATAAATTTCAATCTGTGACCATCTAACCTCAACAAACAAAATCACTTATGGATAAACAAAACAGCTGGATATTGCTTATTTGGTGTAATTGGTAGGTGTGCCAACTTAAACAGTACTGGACATAAAATATAAGAATGAAGAAATTATAAAAAAAAATAATAGATATATAACATTATACGTTTCACATTATATATGTATAATGTTATACGAGTATATCTATGGAAAGAGGAAGAATCACAGAATATAATGCAATAAAAACATACATTTTCACAAAAAAATGTTTTCGCGTTGGCACTCCTCTTAACCCTTTTAATGCCAGACATTTTTTCAGTGACAATGCGAAAAATGCCAGCCTATTTTCAAAAAGTATATGCGAAGAATGCCAGGATAAACAAAACAGCTGGATAAATTGCTTATTTGGTGTAATTGGTAGGTGTCCCTGAGTGTGTAATGAGTTTGAGCATATAAAAGTACCTTTACTATTAGCCTTAACTAAAAAGTAGTTACTGGCAATTGCACTATATTTAATTGTTAACACACACTAAATTTGAATAACTTACCTTAAAAAATAGAGAAGTTACAGCATTTTATCGAAAAACTTGTAAAGTCCACATTTTACAGTAAAATTCTATAAGACATATTTTGGTCAGTTTCATTCAAAATCACTTTATTTACACGTGTTGTTTAGCCCAATGTATAAATTTTTTGTCGAAATAATAAAGAAAGTAGGTTGCATAAAATTAAAATTAATTATTTACAATATAGGGTACATAATTTCAAATTTTTAACGTTTGTGTTTGCCGAAGCACAAAGTATGAATCCCTTTCTTGCGCTTCATACAAATTGTTCTTGTACGTTTTCTTGTCCCCCCAGTACTTGTACTAAGAATGCTGCATATACTGCAGTTCTTCAACATTGGACCAGGTAAATATTCCATCCCAAATTCAAGATTTTGTGGTACACCTTCCGCGCTCACTTGAAGGATTTGTTTATGTTGAAACTGGTCATCGGTTAGGGTTTCTATAATAGATGAAGTAAACTGCAGTCTACTTAGTTGTTTGCCAGCTGTGTTTTCCTTGTATAATATATATGCGTTCAGAATCATTCGGCGAAATATGTTGAATACCACTTTTTCCAGAATTTTACAGTCCAGCGTTCATCTAAGTAGCGATACAGCATTTGGACCGTACTGACAATACCTCCCATAAATTTATTATAATTATGTATTATTGTTATTTTCTTGTTTAATTTGTCAGGATTCCTTTTACTTCTACATTCCACACTTTCAGCTTTATGTTTACTCGACAGTTTGAGTTTTTTTTTTTTTTTTTTTTTTTTTAATAAGGGCATAAAACACGCAGGTTATCAATGCCCGTAGGGTTAACGGACACCTACACTTTGAAATATGGTGTCACGTTATCAGTACAAGGAATAAATAGCGGATCGCTTTGTCAAATAACATTATCACATTAAGACTATAAGAAAAACAACAACAGTGGACGGAGGACTAAAACTAAATAACAAAATTAACCGAGGGGCTGTAAAGGGGCCCGATAGTTAAAATATGTCAGATAAATAATAACGATAAATAAATATAACAAAATCTAATGCTAAAACTAGGTAAGTTAGTGAAGGAAGGTTGTAAAGGGACCCACCCTCACCAATAATAAATAACAAATCAATAGAAGGACAAAAGTGCCCGTCTCCTTACGTGAACACCTACATATTAAGATAGTGGTGTCTCTCACCTCACAGAAATTTTTTTTTTTAATTTTTTTTTTACTGTAAAGGGGTTTACCCTTGATGAAAACACATAAATTTTCTAACGAAATTTAAAAGATTGCACCTAGGCGGTGCTAGTTAAAAGCCTTAAAACTAAATAACAACTCAGGGGTGAACTGTAAAAGGGCTCACCCTTACCTAAAACTAGCGGTTAAAATGTTTACTAAAACTAATCAGGTACTATATCACTCATATTCTGGACATTAATTTGGTGCTCTCCAGAAAACTAAAGAGCTTTGTTAAAACATCTTCTTTGTCACCAAGCAACTCATCTAACCGGCCTGGCAAACGATGTGCTCTCCTCTGCCCGGCGTAGAGGCGGCAGTCTATCAACACGTGGCTGACGTTTAACGCCATATTACACTCCGCACACTGCGGTGGATCACCACGACTCATTAGGAAACCGTGAGAGAAGCGAGTGTGTCCGATACGGAGTCGACACAGTACTACCTCCTCTCTGCGGTTAGTGCGGTAAGCAGTCGACCAAGGCTTTACTGTGTATTTAATCTGCCGAAGTTTGTTATTGGCCACTTGATCCCACGATATATTCCACTGATGTTGTAGTCGTGACTTTACAATTGGCTTTAGATCGGACGCGATTGATCGCCTAGTACATGGAGTCAGAGAGATTGCCTCCTTTGCTGCCCTATCTGCGATCTCGTTACCAGGTATTCCGGTATGTCCCGGTACCCATAGTAACGTAATTGCGATACCCCGCGACATCATCTCGCTCAAAGCGTAGCGGATCTTACGAACCAGGACATGTTTTGGAGTACATGTCCTTGATAGCCAGAAGACCGCTTAACGAGTCCGAGCACACTACCACCCTATTTGTTCTTGGACATACAATATTTAACGCTTTCAATATAGCTGTTAGTTCTGCTGTGTATATTGAAGATTCAGGAGTGAGGCAGAATTTGTACTCTCTATTGGAAGTGACAAAGGCACAACCCGTTCCTGCCTCACTCTTTGAGCCATCCGTGTAGATGACATCGCAGGGTGAACAGGATGACAAAATTTCTCTACAGGCGCTTGTGGACAACAGTGATGCGTCTTGCTTGTCCAACTGTAATAACGACAGTATTACATTGGGAGTTCTCACTGTCCATGGTGGCCTATCCATCTCGTGACATACTTCAACATCAATCGCTCTCATGTCCACTTCTGCGAGATGTAACAGGATTCTAATGCCAAAAGGTGCGGGGGCATTAGGTTTATTGTGGTACAAGGGAGCAAGCGATGTGTCTAGGACTACCTCGAAGGCCGGATTTTCTGGCCTTGATTTTAAATTTAAAAAATAGTTCATAGCCAATTGAACACGTCTCAAAGATAGGGATGGCTCACCACTCTCAGCTAACAGACTGACAACGGGGCTGGAACGAAAAGCCCCAGTAGCCAATCTGATGGCAGAGTGATGGATTGAGTCCAACATTTTAAGGGCTGTTGGCTTGGCAGAAGAATAAACCTGGGATCCATAATCTATACAAGATCGAATATATGCCTTGTAAAACTGAAGCATGCATTTTCTATCTGCACCCCACTTCGTTCCGCTTAAAGCTCTCATCGCGTTAAGTCTCTTTAGGCATTTCGCTTTAAGTTCTTTAATGTGCGAAACCCACGTCAGTCTGTAATCAAACCACAACCCGAGGAATTTCACACAGCGACTCGCTGGGATTATTATTCTATTTATCCTAAGAGTTGGATCAGTGACGTTCCTCAGTCGAGAAAAAGTTATACATTTAGTCTTTGAAGGAGAAAAAGAAAATCCGGTTTGGTTGCTCCAATCTTCAAGACGGTGGATGGTGAGCTGAAGGTACCTCTCTGCAGTAGCCAGCCTCCTGGCGGGGACAAACACAGCAAAGTCATCTACGAATAGAGAGCATCTGACAGGAGCTCTGACGCAGGAAGTGATGCTGTTTATGGCCACAGCGAAGAGTACAGCTAAGGACACTCCCTTGAGGTATACCGTTCTCAAGAATTTTGATGTCGGACAAATGAGTTCCTAGTCTTACATTAAAAGAACGTTCATCCATAAAACCTTTGATAAAATATAATATATTACCGCCGACGCCCCAATTTGAAAGGGTGTTTATAACTCCCCTACGCCAAGCTGTATCATACGCTTTTGTTATATCGAAAAATACAGCAACAAGTTGCCTCCGTTCAAGGAAAGCATTCAGGATTGACGATTCCAGGCATACTAGGTGGTCTAGAGTTGAACGGCCTTGACGGAACCCACATTGCTGTGGAGACAGGAGATTATTGTGTTCCAGGAACCATACCAGTCTACGATTTACCATTCGCTCCAGTATCTTACAAAGACAACTGGTAAGCGAGATAGGCCTGTAGCTAGTAGGGGAGAACTTGTCTTGGCCAGGTTTGTATAATGGTACAACGTAAGAGTTACGCCATGAACTTGGAAAGCTGCGTTCTTGAAAAATTCTATTGAAAAGGGACAAGAGGCACGCTTTAACCTCTACAGGAAGGTTTCTCAACATGGCGTAGTGGATGTCGTCAGCACCGGGAGCTGAGTTTATAATGGGAGAAATAGCGGATTCTAGTTCGTCAAGGGAAAACAATAAATTTAAGGGACTTATATAGTTATTTTCATTTATGGGCTGTGCTTCATGTTGTACTTTATATCGCTGGAACAAAGGACTGTAGGACGTCGTCCTCGATACGTTAGAAATAGACGAGGCCAGAGCGTTTGCCACATCTTTCGGCTCGGTTAATATGATGTCGTTCACCCTTAAGCCAAGAATAGGCAGAGGTGGCTGTTTTCCGCAAACTGCCTTTAGTCTCCTCCACACCAGAGATAAAGGGGTGGTACGGTTAATCGAGGAAGTAAATTCCTTCCACGAATTTCGTCGACATCTTTTAAATATGAGACGAGCTTTAGCTCTGGCAAGACGAAATCGTGCGAGGTTTTCCTCGGTCGGAGATCTATTAAATATCCGCAAGGCTTTCCTGCGCTCCCGAAGCGATATCCTACACTCTTCTGTCCACCAAGGTACGTTTCTTCTTTTTGTGATTCCTTTTGTTTTTTGGAATACTTTCCAGAGCGGCACTTGAAATGGCAACAGTTATCTTGTTAACGGCGGCGGAGTCTATGTCTATTGATGTTGAAACATCTGGTGCCTGTAAAACTTGTTTAAATTTGCCCCAATCTGCCTTATCAAGTACCCATTTAGGTCTTTGGGGCACATTACCTGGATTATCGAGAACTTTAATTATGACCGGTGCATGGTCGCTACCGTAAAGGTCAGAGGAAACTGACCAGTCGAAGCGGTAAGCAATTTGTGGTGTGCACACGGTTAGGTCTAATACTGACCAGGAACCTGTTCTCGGGCAAAGATAAGTTGGCGAGCCATCGTTTAATAAAACAAGATTCAGATCGTCAAGGACCTTGGAAACCATGTTGCCCCTTGGAGAGCAAGTAGTAGAGCCCCAAAAACGATGGTGGGCGTTGAAATCCCCCACAAGTACGAAAGGACGAGGCAATTGATTAATAAGGTCCGCTAGATCTTCTCTTGGAAGACATTCTGGTGGCGGGGGGACATAAACACAACATATATGTAATTTAAACGGTATGTCAATCTTTATGCATATTACTTGTAGAGGTGTGTTCAAAGGTACCTCCACTGTATTCAGAGAAGGATTCGCGAGAACCATAACTCCTCCACATGCATGTCCGTCATTATGGTTGTCATGGCGGAAGATATCCCATCCCCTGATGGAAAATTGGCATGCACGGCGAAGCTTGGTCTCCTGAATACATATGATATTTGGTTTTATTTGTGATGCTAGTAGATTCAGGTCTTCCAGATGGCTTCGCAGTCCGTTAATATTCCATTGTATAATATTCATATAAAATTAGGTTTTAAAAGTAATTTTGTTTTTTGTTTTTCCTTAATTTTGTTTAAAATTTACGGTAGTTTTTTCAATTTCTGAATGTGGCCTAAGGTCTTCATCAAACAAATCCTCCTCCATTAGGCTGGATTTGGAGGACTGGTATGAGGGAGGGGTTCTGTTGGCACCCTTTGACCGTTCGACCACTTTAGAGGCAATTTTTTTATTTATCCCAGAAACGAGTTTTTGGCGTACTTCCGGAGATATATCTTTCTTTCCCGTCACGCTGGAACTTCCAGCATTAGGGGTTTTTAAAAATTGAGCAGCAACCTGGCCTTCAGTAGACTGTTGCTTGTTTAAAGTGTTCCGTCCCTTGGGTTGACTAGGTATAGCCGGTCTTACAGACACAGAAGGTGCAAGGTCTGGTATATCAGTGCCTCCACTATATGGGAAGGACTTGGCACTAAGTTGTTGTACCAAAGCAGCAACCTGTTGGGTTAGTTCTCTAACCATGCCTTCCAGAGCTGAGCAGGAAGAACACGGTTTCGGTTGCACAGGGACAGAGGCAGCTTGAGAATAGGATACGTCCTTCTTCGGGGTTTGCCCAAGTCGTTTCCTATATTCTTTACGAGCATCGCCGAAAGATAATTTCTCGCTAGTGACTATTTTTAGCACTTCCTTTTCTTCTATGTATACTTTACACCTGCGAGAGCTTGAAGGATGCTTGCCCTTGCAGTTGACGCACTGTTCTTCGCCACCGGCACAGTCCTTGTCACTGTGACCACTTTTTCCACAAAGACTACATGTTTCAGGGTTATTGCAAGTTTTGCTCGAATGCCCAAAACGTTGACATCTATAACACCTCTGAGGATTTCTAAAGTATGGGCGAACTTGTAGAGAAAGATATCCTGCTCTAATTGTGGCTGGTGGGTGAGGAAGGGCAAAAGTCAAAATGTGACCTGGTGTAGGTGTCGGTACACCGTGTTCAACCTTCATTATTCTCACCACATCAGTCACAAGACAATCTTTCAGTTCTTCTTTCAACTCTTCAATTGAGCAACATACCATATCGCGACAGAATACAATTCCTTTGCAGAAGTTTTAATGTCTCATGAGGATGGACAACGACTTCTACTTTGTCGTAAAAGGATCTCATGGAGAGAAATTTCTGAGCCTGTGGAGCGTTCGCAGCCTCTACCAAGATGCTTCCATTACGGAGCTTCCTAACAGAAGACGGGCGAGCCGCCCACTCCGACTAGAGCCTTGTTAACAAGGAAGGGGCTCACCTTTGCCAAGTTCTGAGTATCGTCTTTGTGTTTGAATACTAGAAAAAGTGGGGTGGGAAGATTTTGAATATTAATTTTCTTGTCTGCAGTTTTTCTCTGTTTGTTTGTTTCCTCTTCAGATTCTGAAGAGAGAGCACGCTTCTTTTCCAGATCCATAGAATCTCTTTCTACAACTCTATCATTTGCTTGAGAAGGGTTTAATGTAGCCATTCAATATTTGAACCAGCGCATCGTGATTAAAGGTGCAGGCCGAGACATCGGGAACGGGTATACCCTCGGGAACCTGTCAGCCAAAGCTTGGCAGGGCACCCTACCCCAGTTCCCCGGGGCCCGATGTTATCTCGTTTAACCGAGTCGGGAATTCACGCACGACTCGGGCTCGCACGTGGCAACAGAAATCTCCGACATTTCTGTCCAATAATCACTTCCTGACCAGGGACCGAAGTGGCTGGCACCAGGATTCATACTACCGTTTGCTTCGGCAGAGCAAGCTCACATCAGCTCTCTTCTGCTACACCTTCTCAGAGTGTAGCAGTTCAAGCACTCCCCGCAAACAATAGCACGATCCAGTCAGGAAAAGGGAGGAATTAGGAATAGGTAGGATTTATGGATGGGACAGGGAAAAGTGCCAGGATTGGAGATGTGACTGGCACTAGCTCGGGGTACGAAAGGTCGCCAACCTTTAAACGTCAGAGTAAGACGTCCCCCTACGGGCTACTCGACAGTAATAAGACAGGTTTTTTGGAGGGGTTTTTTCACGGTATCCTAACATTAGTAAGTTATCATTACGCATATAAGTCCTTTGTCCAACTGCAAATTTATTTTTTTTTATTTTTTTTTTTTTAGCTCTTATGGTTTACCTTTGCGGTTTCTTCTAATTGTCCCAGTGATGTAAGTTAGGTTCTCAGACAGATGTTTTGCCAGTGGAATTCTCATAAAGAAATTATCAACGAATAGATGGTAACCTTTTTGATAATATTGACCAATATCCAAAAGATTTTTCACAACATTGTAGGGAAGTCCTAAGTTACTCTCAGTGTATCTACTACCTCTATAGCATACAAAAGCCAGACAGTAATTGCTGACCGAGTCACAGAGCATCCATAGTTTGATTCCTCAACGATGGTGGTGTTTGTTGGGGAGATATTGAAAGTAGACATGACCCGAATTGAGCCCCAACATGGGCTCTTATGGAGTTATTCTGGACCAATGGGAGAGCAGCTAGGCCCCGCCCCCTCCCCTCCCCATCGCCTCTGGACCAATGGGAGAGCAGCTAGGCCCCTGCTCTTCCCCCTCCCATCACCCCCTCCCAGTCCACGTGATGGCGGATGGGTGTCATAGCGGTCAGGTTGGCGGCGCCCATGAATTGGCGCGCTTTTGTCCTCGCTTAGGTGAGGGAGAATTCCCCTGCGTGAGGGAAATTAGAGCTTGTTAACCTCGCAAAACATGTATTCTCACACTCATATTTGTGTGAAATATGTGATTTACGTACTGTTGGACTCGAAAAAAACGTGTGATTAAGGGTCGTTGTGAGGGAATTTCTCCCGCACTGTCATGGCGGCGCCCATGAATTGGCGGGAAAAATTGGCGGGAACAGGGGAACCTAACCTCACTTTACGGTTTCCCGCGTAATCAAGATGGCGTTAATAAGAGAAATAAAACATTACATACTAAAAATAAAGACGAATCATACCTTATTGTGTGATGTGGTGATGATTGAGTCGATGTGGGCCTGGATGTGGTTTTGGAACATCCGCATTACGTATGGTACCCAGGTTAAAACATTATCCAGTATAAGAATCGGTCCAGAGAGCTGGTAGACATCCTACGACTGGATAATGTCCCGTCCCTTGGAAATTAAATTTGGACTATAAATTTTGAATGTGAAGCCAATTGAAGAAGTTTAATAATTAAGATAGAGGTAGAACTCGACAGAGAGAGATCTACCTGGGGAGATATATTGTGAATCTTCCCACAATCAGCTCAAGGCACGTGGGGCATCTATCCCCCACTCTGTTGGAGCATGGACGGCAGAGTGTATGCTCTAATTTCCCTCACGCAGGGGAATTCTCCCTCACCTCTGCAAGGACAAAAGCGCGCTAATTCATGGGCGCCGCCAACATGACCGTTATGACACCCATCCGCCAACACGTGGACTGTGAGGGGGAAGGGGAGGGGCCTAGCTGCTCTCCCATTGGTCCAGAGGCGATGGTGGGGGGAGGGGAGGGGTCTAGCTGCTCTCCCATTGTTTCCAGATGCGATGGCGTGGGGTGGGGATGGGAAATGGAGCGGGGCCTACCTGCTCTCCCATTGGTCCAGAATAACTCCATAAGAGCCCATGTTGGGGCTCAATTCGGGTCATGTCTACTATTGAAGGATTTGGGAGTGGCATTTTGTGGCCACAAGACTCTCATCTATTGACTCTTCACGGTGTGGAGTATAATATGTTCTGAATACCCGGTTAGCATATTCTACAACAAAATTGTACTGGCCACATGGGTCGTAGCCAGGTTGTCCAGGTTTAGAAAGTAAATCATTATCCGCTACATGAAAAATTGTAACAAGTATTGGAATCGATTCCGGCAAAACATTTTACCAAACCAATTTGGGTTCATATGGCGAGTAATGGACCAGTATGATTCGATTGTGGTTTTTTTTTATAATACCCATATTCAAGAGAGTAGCAATAAATGCTTTCATTTCTTGTATAGTTACGTTCTTCCAATCACAGGCCCTACTTTCAGGTGACATGTTATGAGTGTGTGGTCTTATATACTCTCTGGCATATGTATTTGTCATATTTACGAACTGAGTTAGAAGGCCTACAGTAAAAAACTGAATTGAAATATGATATTGGAGGGACATCGTGCGGAGGACAATATTTGGACCAGTTACTTGTCTGAAAACAAAAGTCTGAGAAAGCATTATTATTATTTTCATTTACTATAGTCCAATCAGGAATAATATCAATACTTTCATCGTTATCAGAATCATTGTCAGATACGACGTGAAGAAAGGATGGGTTTGTTGCTACTTCACCAATTATTGCATCTACATTACACCTACTACTAGACGGAACAATCCTACCTGATCTTGCTGGCAATGCATCACTTTCATCAGATGACATACCTGAAGCCTCATAGTCAGGATCATTGTCCGTATCGTCATCAAATCCTAAATCTAATTCACTACCAGTTTCTGATATATTGTCCACAAAATGATCACTAAGATCATCTTCAGTAGCAACAGCGAGACCACTTTGTACAATACTATTTACAATTGTATTTTCGCTTACAGGCGATCTTGCTCTTTTACTCATGGTCAAATCTATTTACAATAATCACAAAACTAATAATAATATAAGCAAACTTAAATAAATAAAAGAAAAGCACGAATAATTCCCATTAAAACATAACCTAGCAACAACGTATTGCCACAGCAACAAAAGACGCTCACTGAATGATTGGACGTAATTAAGGTTGAAACAGCTGATATACGTAATCACATGTTGAGCATAGAGTAAAAAAGATTTTTTTGTATCAATAGTAGTAGTGTCTAGATACAGTATGCAAAGTTTAGTGGCATTTGGTCGATAATTTAAAACTATAATATAAAAAAAATCCGGACGAGCGCCCCCAGCGCACGTCTGCATTTTTTCGTAAAACCTAGTGACGTGCGCTCGCGGCACACGTCAGCATTAAAAGGGTTAAGCATAATATATTTAAATGGCTATTGAAAAAATTTAAAAAGTTCTGGAATGATAAAAACCAGTTTTTTAAAAACACATGTTTCAATACAAATAATTATTAAAAATAATACAAATGAATTTTTTTTTTAAACATATACTTACCGATGAAATGTTTTCAGTTAACTGCCATTAATCAACTATAATCATAACCTATTTATTTAATATTATTTACATACATACCTAATGAGCGTCAAACTAGCATCCTCATTTACAACAAAACCTGTTTTTCTTATATATAATAAAATAGTTATTAAGTGTGGTTTTATATTGAAATAATAAGTTAATTTATAATAACTCGATTTAATTAAGTTAACCCTTTATAAGGCAGAAAAAGATTAAAGTATATAAAAGTGATAGAGTGCAAATTGTTACTTATTAGGCCTTAAATATACATAATATCCACAAATTATGGTATAAAATATTTTGTGTGTGTCTTAAATGGGGTGGCAATATGTTTGCAAAATAGTTGCCACTGCCTGTTAGATGTTAAAACTAACAACTATAATTACTAAAGTAATGGTTAATAAGGTAAATAAAACACTTTGTAAAAGGAAGAACATATTTTTAATGTTACATAGTCAATTTTAAATTTAAGTTGTAGAGTTTATTTACAGTTATGAGTCATAGAAACAATTTGAACCACGGCACTGTACATAAGGCTACATCACATCAATTACGATGAACTAGCACAAAATAAAATATATAATATTTATATATGCTGTTACAATGGAATATTAACCCAGATATGGCTGAATTATTTTTTTATTTCAAATGAAACTAAATCTGGTTATTTTAGTTATTTAGGGTATAAGTAAACAGGATATTAAGTTTTTACCTTTTTCGAAACTCTATATTTCTTAAAAATAGCCTTCCTTCTGGAAGGATGTCAGCCGAATACAAGTAACATTCACAACTAAAAAATACAATATGATTTTTAAATTAGCACTTTGTTTTACAAGCTTTAAAAAAAGACACACTTGTAAAAAGAACATTTATTTCGTATGATAGTGCAAAAAGCATGTCACATGGAGTGGAACTTCGCATTTCATGCACTTTGTAGTTGCCTTTTTGTGGCATAAACGGCAATGCAACTGTTTCTTTTTTTCCTGTGCGTGGGTCATTCTCTATGTCAGATACAATATGGTCAATCCTGTCATATCTGCAAAAGAAAACAAACAGTTTTTATGTACTTAGGCTTAAAAAAATAACGTAACAAAGGAAAATAAGTAATTTAGACAGAAAATCTTTGGTATGGTAATCTCACCTGGAGTCAATTTTAGAAGAGGTAGATGGACGTCCCCTTCCAGAAACAACTCGTTTGTTTCCCTCCAACACTGCCAACACTATTCTTCTTCTAAATGCAAGTTGGTCGAGTTTTCCGCCATCTTGCCTGTGTAGCTGCCATGCATTTTGTACGGAAACATCCAAGAGATGGGCAATGAGAGGAAAGTACCACTTCTTACCTCGAATGGAAAACTCGGTACAGTGATATATTCTGATCCGCTCTGTCTATACCGCCCATTGATGTATTGTAGTTATGGATCAGTTTTGGTTGTGGAACTGAAATCTTTTCTTTCCTCTCTTGTGAATATCTTTGCACGTGGCGCAAAGGGTGTACAGTGTCACTATTGGTTGCAATGTTAACGACACTATTGTCATTCCAAGAAACTAACAAAAAGCCCACTGTCGTGGTCACTAGCATACTCCATAGATCCTCTGGGTTTCTTCTTCACAGTTTTTGATTCTGAGATGGGACATCCTTTACCAAATCTGTTGCTTCTTATGGTACCTGTTGCATTGATTCCTCTTTGTTTTAGATCACTCAGCAATTGAAATGATGTGAAAAAATTATCAAAATAAAAGGTATATGGCATTTTTTCTAGTGTATCGGCGTACGTCATGACAACGCCATAACCAAGACCATAGTTGGCATATTGCGGTGGTAAAGTTCCTGAACCTTGATAAGGTTCCAACCACACTAAATATCCATTGCTAGGCCCTCCACACCAAAATTTAAAACCATAACGAATAGGTTTCCCTCTAATAAATTGCTTCGTCCCATGTCTGCCAAAATATGGAACCATGCTTTCATCAATCGAGTGGTTTTGGTGATGTGGCATAAAACTTTTGCATCTTTGATTTATTTTTACCAGTAGTGGTCTTATCTTAGCAAATCGGTCTTTATGATCTAACTCATCGTTGTTGCATACATGCAAGTTTTGCATTATAAATCTGAACCTGTCACGTGAGAGAGCTTCTACTACAAGGGGATTATGACAATCCGATGACTGCTCCCAGTACATCTCTCTTCTGGACACAGTATTATAGCCACTTAGTAGCAAAACACAAAGAAATGATTTCATCTCACTTTCTGAGCAATCACCCAAACGGTTCCTTTTAGCTGCATATTGATTTGTGTATGTCACTATCATGTTTATGACATCTTCATCAAAAAATAGCTCAAAATATTCTAAAGGTGTCTTTTCAATGTTGGGAACCGTTAAACATTAGTGGCCAATCCTCAAGTATTGTCTCTAAATCAGAATTAATTTTCCAATTAAAAGATTTTTTTTTCTTTTCACTCAACTGAGTACTTCGGGTGGAAAGCAAAAGGTCTCTGTTCTTCCTTTTGTGAGTCTTTTGTTCTATAGAAACAGTTTTTTGAAAGTTCCTCTGTATTTTCATTTTCACAAATATTTGATTTCTGCTCATCAAAAGGTATGTTTACTACTTCAAGCAAAGCAGGAGCATTCACTTGGCTTGGAGGGACATTGTCTATCTCAACATTATCTTCCTCTCCAGAGTCTTCATCCGTCATATCAGCTGTTGCATTTGTTGGTGGTAGTAAGGTTATATCTACTCCAGTGTTTGGTATCGCATCATCATTGCCTTCAATAAAGTCTAATAGTTGGTGCAAGGGAACAAACCTCCTAAAAAATAAACAAATATGATAATTTTATTGGTAAGCCAAATAAAAAAATCACACTGGCATATGAACATGCACAAAACAAACCCCCCACCACCGCCCCCAACACACCATGCACACATTCACACAACAAAACAACACATTTTAACACACACACAACAAAAAAATATATTATTTGTTCACCTGAACTATGTAAATAATCGAACTAAGTAAACCATATGTTTCTGATGTAGATTTTGCTAACGTCCTTCTGGAAGGAAATCTCTTACAACATGAGAAATAGTATCTAGGTTATGTTCAGGAAAAACATTTACACATTTTAGTTTCATAATATACCTTTTTAGCTACCAATATATAAAGTAATAACATTTATATATGAACTAATAAATTTATAGGACTTACCCATCCACACGAACAACGTCCTCTTCATCCATTTTTTCAAAACTGAATGTTTATATCATGAGAACAAGGCCACTTAAAAGACTCCAGTGAAAAACCATGTGCTAAACAAATTTTTAGGTTTATGTTTGACAAATAAACAGTGCTGCTTTCGGTGGCGCTAACTTGTACTAAAATCCACAAGGTCATAAAAAGAACATTGCATCAATCCTTCTGGAAGGACGTCAGCTCTAACTGGGTTAATGGTTTGAGAAGCCACTTTCAAGACTTAAAATTACTTATAAATACAAGAAAACCTAAATTTATTTGCCTACAAGAAACAAAATTGTCTCCTCCTACTCATTTCAAACAAAATGGTTATGACATCTTTTCGCCTAGATCATCACCAACCAATTGCCTGTGGAGGTGTGGCTATTCTAGCAGATTCTTCTGTTAATGCTAGAGCCTTGAACATCGTCACAAACCTCCAGGCAGTAGCAGTTTCAATCGACGTTCCTTTTAAATTAACCATCTGCTCCATATATATATATATATTCCACCTTCCCCTTTTGATTTATCTCTTGATGATCTACGTGACCTGTACAGACAACTCCCTTCTCCTTTCTTGATGGTTGGTGATTTCAATGCACACCATCGCTCTTGGGGTTCCAGCCATTCTGATCGGAGGGGTAACATGGTTGCGGGATTGTGGGATGAAGTGGCAGCGGTCGTTCTCAATGACGAGTCGGCCACTTACATGTGGCCTAGGACTGGCATATGGTCGGCAATCGACCTGTCAATCTGCAGTCCGGTCCGTGGCAACTCGAGTGCATTGGTCCGTACTTCCCGACCTGTCAAGGAGTGACCATGCGCCCATTGCCGTGGCTTTTCAATCCTTTCCGTCTTCGACAGGCAGGTGTCCCAGGTGGAAAATTAAGAGGGCTGACTGAACATCCGCAGAGCGAAGCATTCCAAAATCCTCAGGTTCACCAAACAAACGCCAGGTTTCTTGGTGGTCTGAAGAATGTTCGGCGGCTCTAAAGGAACGTCGAAAATGTTTAAGACAGTTCAACAGATCACCGACTGAAGAAAATTTAAGTAGGTACAGAAGAGCACGGGCAAAAGCAAGACAGGTATTTAGACAGAGACGGCGGCAGTCCTGGCTGGACTACACAGATCGAAATAAAACGAACTACTCCTGCTTCTGATGTTTGGAGGAAGCTTCGATCTGTTTGCTGTAAGACCTCTCCACCTTCTCTTTTTGCTCTGAAAAATGGTACCGATGTGGTAACTGATCCCTTGACAGTTTCCAATTTACTCGGCTCACATTTTGCGGAAATTCCAAAAACGTCATCTTACAATAGGGAGTTTCCAAATTTCAAAACAAATGCAGAAAGACATCCTCTAAATTTAAATATTAATAACAAACTCTCCTTTAAACCTTCCCTTTACCATTGTTATATAATTTACTCCATGTAAACATAACTAGATCATCTGTTATATTTAAAGAAGATATTAAGTAATTGTTTATACATTCTGATTGAATATCTAAGGTTATCTAGTTGAATTTTGTTGATTAAAGCCTTAGTTTGTAAAAAGGTTTTCTTAGTTTCATTACAATTTAATCAACAATTTTGCTATACTAACTTCAATACTCTGTAATGGAAAAACTACTGAAACCTGAGAAATTTGCATGCAGCCCTGAAACAACAAATGCTTCTAAACAATGGAAACATTGGTTTCAAAACGTTCAATACATTCATAGAAAATGCTGAAGTTAAAGAAGATAAGAAACTTGGAGTACTAGTGAACTTTCTAACCTATGAAAACAGTGAATTTATCAGTGAGTGTAAAGATTACAACAATGCTATACAAACTTTAGAAACATTATTCATACCTAAGAAAAATGTACTTTTTGCTAGACACTTGCTTGCTAATCATAAACAACAAGAAGGAGAATCAATAAATCACTATTTGCAAACGCTTAAATCTCTTAGTAAGGAGTGTGATTTCGTAAATGTCGATGCTAAAACCTATAGTGATGAGTCTATCAGAGATGCCTTTATTAGTGGTTTAAATTCTTCTCAAATCAGACAACGTATTCTGGAACATAACGAATACGAGTAGTAATTTAAAGATTCCTTCAGACAAACTAAAAACTCAGGAAGACAATTCTACTGCTGCTGCTGTATCAGCACACGGACTCCGACAGAAATGTTATTTTTGTGGAAGAGCAAGACATATTTCAAGAGATGACTGCCCTGCAAAAGATGCTATTTGTAAAGGTTGCTCGAAAACTGGTCATTTTCTCAGAGTTTGTTTATCTAAGAATTTTAAAAAAGGTAAGATAAATTCAGCCTCTTTAACAACATGTCCCGTAATAACTTCAGCAGTAACACCCAAAGTATTATCTAAAGCAATTGTATCCGGAAATGTAAACGGAATTTCTGCTAAGTTTTTTAGTTGATACTGGAAGTTCTGATAGTTTTATTGATAGTAGTTTTGTAAAGGCTAACAACCTTAAAACATTTCCAGAAGTCAAACAGGTGTCGATGGCATCTACGTCACTCGTTTCACCAATTAAAGGGTACGTTAGGGTAGATCTGTATGTACAAGACAATGCTTACAAACAAATTAAAATGCTTGTAATTGAAAGGTTATGTACTGATGTACTGATAGGACATGATATCATGAAACTACATACAAATGTTACTGTAGATTTTGGGGGAACCAAGATCATCTTTCTCCGTTTGTAACGTTGCCTGTGCTAATGTGGAACCACCATCATTATTTCAGCACATGACTAAAGATTGTCGACCTGTTATGACTAAGACAAGGCGGTTTTTTGGGGAAGATGAAAAATTTATACAATGTGAAATACAGTCTCTTCTGAAAGATGGTGTTATCGAGGAAAGTGTATTCTCCATGGCGAGCTCAAGTGCTCATTACCAAAAATGAAAAACCACAAGAAACGACTTGTAATAGACTATTCTCAGACAGTAAATAAATTTACATTATTGGATGCTTATTCCTTTGCCAGATATCGAATCACTTGTGTTAAAAAATTGCTAAATTTTGATACTTTCAGTTCATTGGATTTGTCTAGTGCTTATCATCAGATACCAATTCCAGAGCATGAAAAACAACTTACCGCTTTTGAAGCTAATGGGCAGTTGTATCAATTCAAAACGCATTCCTTTTGGAGTAACCAACGGCGTGTCCGCTTTCCAAAGGACTATAAATAAGATTATTTCAGAAGAAGGACTCGAAGGTACTTTCGCATATATTGATGAAGTTACAATAGGAGGAATGGGTAAAACAAGATCATGATAAAAATTTAGAAAAGTTTATGGCTGTGGCTAAGAAATACAATCTAACATTGAGACCAGAAGAAATGTAAATTTGCTCAAGATACTATACTTTTGCTATTTAAAATTTTTTTCTAGTATTTTTCCTTGGTTATCAAATACAATTTATCAGACGTAATAGAACTATACGTCCCGATCCAGAGAGATTACAACCACTTTTGGAATGCCTCTGCCTCATGATGCTGCTTCTCTTAAACGAACACTTGGATTGTTATCATACTACTCCAAATGGATACCAAGGTTTTTCTGACAAGATTAGAAGTTTAGTAAGCTGTAAGAATTTTCCCTATTGAAACTAACCTCCATTGCCGCTAGTGATTTTCAAAACATTAAGAAGGATATAGAAAGATCATTTCTTGTGACTGTTGAAACCGGAAAATCAATTGATAGTCGAAACTGATGCTTCAGGAGTTGCAATAGCTGCTTACACTGAGCCAAAATGGACGTCCTGTTGCCTTCTTTTCTAGGACTTTGTCTGGAAGTGAAAAACAACACTCAACAGTAGAAAGAGAAGCACAAGGCCATCGGTAGAATCTATTAAAGAAATGGAGGACACTTTTTTGTTAGGGAGACAATTTATTCTCTTAACTGATCAAAAAGCTTTGTCATTTATTTTTTGACCAAAAAACATTCTAGCAGAATTAAAAAACGACAAAATCATGCGCTGGCGACTAGAGCTTTCTCCTTTCTCGTACGGACATTCAATATCGACCTGGTAAAGAAAACGTTTCTGCAGACGCACTCTCTCGGATCTGTAATGCCTCTACGACTGACAAAAAACTTTTTGAAATGCACCAGGCTCTTTGTCATCGAGGAATAACGCGTTTCTATCACTGGGTACGCAGCAAGAATTTGCCATATTCTTTGAATGAGATCAAATCAATGACGTTATCTTGTCCTATTTGTTCAGAGGTCAAACCTAGATTCCACAAACAAACCAACACATTGATAAAGGCCAGTTCACCTTTTGAAAGACTCAATATTGATTTTAAAGGACCACTACCATCGTCAAGTAGAAATCGTTATATGTTAAATATTGTTGACGAGTACTCTCGCTTCCCATTCTCTTACCCCTGCAAAGAGATGACTTCGAGTACTGTGATAGAATGTTTGGAAAACTTGTTCTCTGTTTATGGGATACCAAATTACATCCATTCTGATAGAGGCAAATCATTTTTGTCTGATGAAAATAAGGACATATCTTTCATCAAAAAGGGGATTGCTACAAGTTTAAACCAGTCCATACAATCCTGCAGGAAATGGACAAATTGAGAGGTATAATGGAATTATTTGGAAGACCGTTACACTGTCACTAAAAATCCAAAGGACTGGACCAACGATACTGGGAGTCTGTACTTCCAGAGTCTCTACATTCGATACGCTCTTTACTGTGCACAGCAACAAACTGCACTCCACACGAGAGAATGTTCATACATCCACGCCGATCAACTAAAGGTACTTCACTACCAGCATGGTTACTTTCAACCTGGTCCAGTACTAACCAGGCGAAATGTAAGAAGCAGCAAATACGAACCCACTAGTTGATGAAGTTGAATTAGTAGAAGCAAATCCACAATACGCACTAATTCGTTACCCCAATGGAAGAGAATCTACTGTTTCACTAAAACACTTAGCTCCCCGAGGTGATAAAAGTCTAATGGTAACAGACTTATCCAATTGGTCGGAAGAACAGGAGGTGGAGGATGAACATGAAGATGCATCACAAGGAAATAAGGAAGATTCTCCAAAAGACACTGAAGTTGAATCTGAACAGTTCAATCAAGAAAATAAAATAGTTTTCTCCTCGAAGAGGATCAGGAATAAGAAGGATCCCTGAACGTTTCAATGACTACCTCCTAAATTCAGTGGGGGAGAATGTTATATAATTTACTCCATGTAAACATAACTGGATCATCTGTTATATTTAAGGAAGATATTAAGTAATTGTTTATACATTCTGATTGAATATCTAAGGTTATCTAGTTGAATTTTGTTGATTAAAGCCTTAGTTTGTAAAAAGGTTTTCTTAGTTTCATTACAACCATTGATGAACTTGATTCATCACTAAAGGCGACATCCAAATTCTGCTCCAGGTCCCGATAACATACATTATGCCATGTTGCGGAACCTGACGGAGGATGGAAAACAAGATTCTTCTGAAATTATATAATAGGATATATTTAGAAAACACATTCCCTAATTCTTGGCGTCGCTCACACATTATCGCTCTCCAAAAACCGGGCCAAGATAGAACTTCTCCAGGAAGCTATAGACCAATTTCGCTTACTAGCAGTCTCTGCAAAGTATTCGAAAGGATGGTCAACAGACGTCTTGTTTGGTTTCTGGAGAAAAATAATCTTCTTTCACCTTCCCAGTGCGGATTCCGACAAGGCGGTCTACAAGTGACCATCTACTTGCCTTGGAATCGGCAATCCTGAATTCCTTTATTGAAAGAAAACAGTTGATCGCGGTATTCTTCGACATTTCCAAGGCTTATGACAAAGCTTGGAGAAGGGGGATATTAAATGCTTTAATATCTTATGGTGTAGGGGGCCACATGGTTTCTTTCATACAGGGCTTCTTTTCGGAAAGAACCATACAGGTCAAACTTGGGACAACCATTTCCGATTCATTCACGCTGGAAACATGGTATTTCCCACAAGGTAGCGTTTCTAAGCTGTTAGCTCTGTTTGCCCATTGCAAAATCAATCAACATATCGTTCCTTGGCGTTACCCGCTCCTGTTGCGCTGTTCTTTGTTTGTTAGATGATTTCTCTATTTTTACATTTCTAACAAAGAAGGCTAGCGGTGGGGGAGAGAGCTTTTTACAGCTTACCATCAACGAGGCCTTGAGCAGTGAGTGCGGCGAGTTACGGGTTTTATCTTTTATTCGGCTAGCCTAAAACAAAAAGCCATCGTTTTCTTCCTCCAGAATGCGTACCGTTTGAGCAGCCAACGCTCTTCGTTTGCTGGGGTCAGGAACGAATCACTACTTGTGGAACAAATAATCAGATTCCTGGGTCTCTACATTTGATACCCGGCTAAACTTGGGTGCCTCCAACCGTTGAAAGGACCCTAAAAAAATCGATGCGTTGAAGCGCTTGAACATACTGAGAAGCTTTAAAGCGGAACCAAATATGGGGGGCTGACAAGAGGACCATGCATCATGCCTCACGGTTCTACAAAGCCACCATCCGTTTCCTGTCTAGATTTTATGGGGATGATGTCCCAAGCATATGGGTCCGCAAGACCCAGTGCTCTTCAAAATGCTATGACCCAGTGCCATAAATTCTGCTTTTAAGGGGACCTGGGCCCACTGGAGTATTTTTTTACAGATCGTTCTCCTATTAAACAGTCCCTCTCTTCCTCGCAGAAAACGAGGGAGAAACTCCCATCTTTCGCATAAGACGACAACAACTTGTCCCTAAACTATGTTCACGCTCTTTCAGGGAAGCCAGAAAACCCCTGTCGTTTGAATCGGGTCCTGCTAAATTCCAACTCTAATACGAATTCTTTCCTAGCGAGTACCAAATCTTCCTATTATCCAACCCCTTAAGGCGTTAGGCGCCAAATCCTAATGCTTTTATGAAATTGGCCTATAACTAGATTACCAGTTTAAAGTCGTTCCGTCAATTGTGAATAGTTTCCCCCCCACGCCTGGAGATCGTCTCAATGCCAAAAATTATTTTAAATCCTCTCTAGGTTTAAAAAAGTCTCC